>NW_027332823.1:0-33375 GCF_002575655.3 Aegilops tauschii subsp. strangulata
GGATTTCATTTTTAAAACTTATTTGAACTCCTGACTTTGTGTGTGTTCAAAATGCACCATTCAAAGCCACATCATCATTTTTCAATCCTTTCTGACTTCATTTGTTATTTTTCATGCATTTACTAATTATTTTGAGCAATAAGACCCTAAAATTGAAAGCATTTCAAATGAACTCAGAAAAGGTTGAAAGTTGGCATGGTATCATCATTTCATCCACATAGCATGTGCAAGAAAGTTGAGAGGGTTACGGCAAAAACTGGATGCACTTCGTGTACAAAACGGACAATCTCTTTCAAAGTATCAGGATTTCATACGGAAACTCATATGTTACAAAGGGATTTCACTTTTTAAAACTTATTTGAACTCCTGACTTTTTGTGTGTTCAAAATGCACCATTGAAAGCCACATCATCATTTTTCAATCCGTTCTGACTTCATTTGTTATTTTTCATGCATTTACTAATTATTTTGAGCTATAAGACCCTAAAATTGAAAAGCATTTCAAATGAACCCTGAAAAGGTTGAAAGTTGGCATGGTATCATCATTTCGTCCACATAGCATGTGCAAGAAAGTTGAGAGGGTTACGACAAAAACTGGATGCACTTCGTGTAAAAAACGGACAATCTCTTTCAAAGTATCAGGATTTCATACGGAAACTCGTCTGTTACAAAGGGATTTCATTTTTTTAAACTTATTTGAACTCCTGACTTTATGTGTGTTCAAAATGCACCATTCAAAGCCACATCATCATTTTTTAATCCTTTCTGACTTCATTTGTTATTTTTCATGCATTTACTAATTATTTTGAGCAAAAAGACCCTAAAATTGAAAAGCATTTCAAATGAACTCAGAAAAGGTTGAAAGTTGGCATGGTATCATCATTTCATCCACATAGCATGTGCAAGAAAGTTGAGAGGGTTACGGCAAAAACTGGATGCACTTCGTGTCCAAAACGGACAATCTCTTTCAAAGTATCAGGATTTCATACGGAAACTCGTCTGTTACAAAGGGATTTCATTTTTTTAAACTTATTTGAACTCCTGACTTTGTGTGTGTTCAAAATGCACCATTCAAAGCCACATCATCATTTTCAATCCTTTCTGACTTCATTTGTTATTTTTCATGCATTTACTAATTATTTTGAGCAATAAGACCCTAAAATTGAAAAGCATTTCAAATGAACTCAGAAAAGGTTGAAAGTTGGCATGGTATCATCATTTCATCCACATAGCATGTGCAAGAAAGTTGAGAGGGTTACGGCAAAAACTGGATGCACTTCGTGTACAAAACGGACAATCTCTTTCAAAGTATCAAGATTTCATACGGAAACTCGTCTGTTACAAAGGGATTTCATTTTTTTAAACTTATTTGAACTCCTGACTTTGTGTGTGTTCAAAATGCACCATTCAAAGCCACATCATCATTTTTCAATCCTTTCTGACTTCATTTGTTATTTTTCATGCATTTACTAATTATTTTGAGCTATAAGACCCTAAAATTGAAAAGCATTTCAAATGAACTCTGAAAAGGTTGAAAGTTGGCATGGTATCATCATTTCATCCACATAGCATGTGCATGAATGTTGAGAGGGTTACGGCAAAAACTGGATGCACTTCGTGTACAAAACGGACAATCTCTTTCAAAGTACCAGCATTTCATACGGAAACTCGTCTGTTTACAAAGGGATTTCATTTTTTAAAACTTATTTGAACTCCTGACTTTGTGTGTGTTCAAAATGCACCATTCGAAGCCACATCATCATTTTTCAATCCGTTCTGACTTCATTTGTTATTTTTCAAGCATTTACTAATTATTTTGAGCAATAAGACCCTGAAATTGAAAAGCATTTCAAATGAACTCAGAAAAGGTGAAAGTTGGCATGGTATCATCATTTCTTCCACATAGCATGTGCAAGAAAGTTGAGAGGGTTACGGCAAAAACTGGATGCACTTCGTGTACAAAACGGACAATCTCTTTCAAAGTATCAGGATTTCATACGGAAACTCGTCTGTTACAAAGGGATTTCATTTTTTTAAACTTATTTGAACTCCTGACTTTTTGTGTGTTCAAAATGCACCATTGAAAGCCACATCATCATTTTTCAATCCTTTCTGACTTCATTTGTTATTGTTGATGCATTTACTAATTATTTTCAGCTATAAGACCCGAAAACTGAAAATCAGTTCAAATGAACTCTGAAAAGGTCGAAAGTTGGCATGGTATCATCATTTCATCCACATAGCATGTGCAAGAAAGTTTAGAGGGTTACGGAAAAAAACTGGATGCACTTCGTGTACAAAACGGACAATCTCTTTCAAAGTATCAGGATTTCATACGGAAACTCGTATGTTACAAAGGGATTTCATTTTTTTAAACTTATTTAAACTCCTGACTTTGTGTGTGTTCAAAATGCACCATTCGAAGCCACATCATCATTTTTCAATCCTTTCTGACTTCATTTGTTATTTTTCATGCATTTACTAATTATTTTGAGCAATAAGACCCTAAAATTGAAAAGCATTTCAAATGAACCCTGAAAAGGTTGAAAGTTGGCATGGTATCATCATTTCGCCCACATAGCATGTGCAAGAAAGTCGAGAGGGTTACGACAAAAACTGGATGCACTTCGTGTACAAAACGGACAATCTCTTTCAAAGTATCAGGATTTCATACGGAAACTCGTCTGTTACAAAGGGATTTCACTTTTTAAAACTTATTTGAACTCCTGACTTTTCGTGTGTTCAAAATGCACCATTGAAAGCCACATCATCATTTTTCAATCCTTTCTGACTTCATTTGTTATTTTTCATGCATTTACTAATTATTTTGAGCTATAAGACCCTAAAATTGAAAAGCATTTCAAATGAACCCTGAAAAGGTTGAAAGTTGGCATGGTATCATCATTTCGCCCACATAGCATGTGCAAGAAAGTCGAGAGGGTTACGACAAAAACTGGATGCACTTCGTGTACAAAACGGACAATCTCTTTCAAAGTATCATGATTTCATACGGAAACTCGTCTGTTACAAAGGGATTTCGGTTTTTAAAACTTATTTGAGCTCCTGACTTTTTTTGTGTTCAAAATGCACCATTCAAAGCCACATCATCATTTTTCAATCCTTTCTGACTTCATTTGTTATTTTTCATGCATTTACTAATTATTTTGAGCAATAAGGCCCTAAAATTGAAAAGCATTTCAAATGAACTCAGAAAAGGTTGAAAGTTGGCATGGTATCCATCATTTCATCCACATAGCATGTGCAAGAAAGTTGAGAGGGTTACGGCAAAAACTGGGTGCACTTCGTGTACAAAACGGACAATCTCTTTCAAAGTATCAGGATTTCATACGGAAACTCGTCTGTTACAAAGGGATTTCATTTTTTAAACTTATTTGAACTCCTGACTTTGTGTGTGTTCAAAATGCACAATTCAAAGCCACATCATCATTTTTCAATCCTTTCTGACTTCATTTGTTATGTTTCATGCATTTACTAATTAATTTGAGCAATAAGACCCTAAAATAGAAAAGCATTTCAAATGAACTCTGAAAAGGTTGAAAGTTGGCATGGTATCATCATTTCATCCACATAGCATGTGCAAGAAAGTTGAGAGGGTTACGGCAAAAACTGGATGCACTTCGTGTACAAAACGGACAATCTCTTTCAAAGTATCAGCATTTCATACGGAAACTCGTCTGTTACAAAGGGATTTCATTTTTTAAAACTTATTTGAACTCCTGACTTTGTGTGTGTTCAAAATGCAATATTCGAAGCCACATCATCATTTTTCAATCCGTTCTGACTTCATTTGTTATTTTTCAAGCATTTACTAATTATTTTGAGCAATAAGACCCTAAAATTGACAAGCATTTCAAATGAACTCAGAAAAGGTTGAAAGTTGGCATGGTATCATCATTTCATCCACATAGCATGTGCAAGAAAGTTGAGAGGGTTACGGCAAAAACTGGATGCACTTCGTGTACAAAACGGACAATCTCTTTCAAAGTATCAGGATTTCATACGGAAACTCGTCTGTTACAAAGGGATTTCACTTTTTAAAACTTATTTGAACTCCTGACTTTTTGTGTGTTCAAAATGCACCATTGAAAGCCACATCATCATTTTTCAATCCTTTCTGACTTCATTTGTTATTTTTCATGCATTAACTAATTATTTTGAGCTATAAGACCCTAAAATTGAAAAGCATTTCAAATGAACCCTGAAAAGGTTGAAAGTTCGCATGGTATCATCATTTAGTCCACATAGCATGTGCAAGAAAGTTGAGAGGGTTACGACAAAAACTGGATGCACTTCGTGTACAAAACGGACAATCTCTTTCAAAGTATCAGGATTTAATACGAAAAATCGTCTGTTACAAAGGGATTTCATTTTTTAAAACTTATTTGAACTCCTGACTTTGTGTGTGTTCAAAATGCACCATTCAAAGCCACATCATCATTTTTCAATCCTTTCTGACTTCATTTGTTATTTTTCATGCATTTACTAATTATTTTGAGCAATAAGACCCTAAAATTGAAAAGCATTTCAAATGAACTCAGAAAAGGTTGAAAGTTGGCATGGTATCATCATTTCATCCACATAGCATGTGCAAGAAAGTTGAGAGGGTTACGGCAAAAACTGGATGCACTTCGTGTACAAAACGGACAATCTCTTTCAAAGTATCAGGATTTCATACGGAAACTCGTCTGTTACAAAGGGATTTCATTTTTTTAAACTTATTTGAACTCCTGACTTTGTGTGTGTTCAAAATGCACCATTCAAAGCCACATCATCATTTTTCAATCCTTTCTGACTTCATTTGTTATTTTTCATGCATTTACTAATTATTTTGAGCAATAAGACCCTAAAATTGAAAAGCATTTCAAATGAACTCAGAAAAGGTTGAAAGTTGGCATGGTATCATCATTTCATCCACATAGCATGTCCAAGAAAGTTGAGAGGGTTACGGCAAAAACTGGATGCACTTCGTGTACAAAACGGACAATCTCTTTCAAAGTATCAGGATTTCATACGGAAACTCGTCTGTTACAAAGGGATTTCATTTTTTTAAACTTATTTGAACTCCTGACTTTGTGTGTGTTCAAAATGCACCATTCAAAGCCACATCATCATTTTTCAATCCTTTCTGACTTCATTTGTTATTTTTCATGCATTTACTAATTATTTTGAGCAATAAGACCCTAAAATTGAAAAGCATTTCAAATGAACTCAGAAAAGGTTGAAAGTTGGCATGGTATCATCATTTCATCCACATAGCATGTGCAAGAAAGTTGAGAGGGTTACGGCAAAAACTGGATGCACTTCGTGTACAAAACGGACAATCTCTTTCAAAGTATCAGGATTTCGTACGGAAACTCGTCTGTTACAAAGGGATTTCATTTTTTTAAACTTATTTGAACTCCTGACTTTGTGTGTGTTCAAAATGCACCATTCAAAGCCACATCTTCATTTTTCAATCCTTTCTGACTTCATTTGTTATTTTTCATGCATTTACTAATTATTTTGAGCAATAAGACCCTAAAATAGAAAAGCATTTCAAATGAACTCTGAAAAGGTTGAAAGTTGGCATGGTATCATCATTTCATCCACATAGCATGTGCATGAATGTTGAGAGGGTTACGGCAAAAACTGGATGCACTTCGTGTACAAAACGGACAATCTCTTTCAAAGTATCAGCATTTCATACGGAAACTCGTCTGTTACAAATGGATTTCATTTTTTAAAACTTATTTGAACTCCTGACTTTGTGTGTGTTCAAAATGCACCATTCGAAGCCACATCATCATTTTTCAATCCGTTCTGACTTCATTTGTTATTTTTCAAGCATTTACTAATTATTTTGAGCAATAAGACCCTGAAATTGAAAAGCATTTCAAATGAACTCAGAAAAGGTTGAAAGTTGGCATGGTATCATCATTTCATCCACATAGCATGTGCAAGAAAGTTGAGAGGGTTACGGCAAAAACTGGATGCACTTCGTGTACAAAACGGACAATCTCTTTCAAAGTATCAGGATTTCATACGGAAACTCGTCTGTTACAAAGGGATTTCATTTTTTTAAACTTATTTGAACTCCTGACTTTTTGTGTGTTCAAAATGCACCATTGAAAGCCACATCATCATTTTTCAATCCTTTCTGACTTCATTTGTTATTGTTGATGCATTTACTAATTATTTTCAGCTATAAGACCCGAAAATTGAAAATTAGTTCAAATGAACTCTGAAAAGGTCGAAAGTTGGCATGGTATCATCATTTCATCCACATAGCATGTGCAAGAAAGTTTAGAGGGTTACGGAAAAAACTGGATGCACTTCGTGTACAAAACGGACAATATCTTTCAAAGTATCAGGATTTCATACGGAAACTCGTATGTTACAAAGGGATTTCATTTTTTTAAACTTATTTAAACTCCTGACTTTGTGTGTGTTCAAAATGCACCATTCGAAGCCACATCATCATTTTTCAATCCTTTCTGACTTCATTTGTTATTTTTCATGCATTTACTAATTATTTTGAGCAATAAGACCCTAAAATTGAAAAGCATTTCAAATGAACCCTGAAAAGGTTGAAAGTTGGCATGGTATCATCATTTCGCCCACATAGCATGTGCAAGAAAGTCGAGAGGGTTACGACAAAAACTGGATGCACTTCGTGTACAAAACGGACAATCTCTTTCAAAGTATCAGGATTTCATACGGAAACTCGTCTGTTACAAAGGGATTTCACTTTTTAAAACTTATTTGAACTCCTGACTTTTTGTGTGTTCAAAATGCACCATTGAAAGCCACATCATCATTTTTCAATCCTTTCTGACTTCATTTGTTATTTTTCATGCATTTACTAATTATTTTGAGCTATAAGACCCTAAAATTGAAAAGCATTTCAAATGAACCCTGAAAAGGTTGAAAGTTGGCATGGTATCATCATTTCGCCCACATAGCATGTGCAAGAAAGTCGAGAGGGTTACGACAAAAACTGGATGCACTTCGTGTACAAAACGGACAATCTCTTTCAAAGTATCATGATTTCATACGGAAACTCGTCTGTTACAAAGGGATTTCGGTTTTTAAAACTTATTTGAGCTCCTGACTTTTTTTGTGTTCAAAATGCACCATTCAAAGCCACATCATCATTTTTCAATCCTTTCTGACTTCATTTGTTATTTTTCATGCATTTACTAATTATTTTGAGCAATAAGGCCCTAAAATTGAAAAGCATTTCAAATGAACTCAGAAAAGGTTGAAAGTTGGCATGGTATCATCATTTCATCCACATAGCATGTGCAAGAAAGTTGAGAGGGTTACGGCAAAAACTGGGTGCACTTCGTGTACAAAACGGACAATCTCTTTCAAAGTATCAGGATTTCATACGGAAACTCGTCTGTTACAAAGGGATTTCATTTTTTTAAACTTATTTGAACTCCTGACTTTTTGTGTGTTCAAAATGCACCATTGAAAGCCACATCATCATTTTTCAATCCTTTCTGACTTCATTTGTTATTGTTGATGCATTTACTAATTATTTTCAGCTATAAGACCCGAAAATTGAAAATCAGTTCAAATGAACTCTGAAAAGGTCGAAAGTTGGCATGGTATCATCATTTCATCCACATAGCATGTGCAAGAAAGTTTAGAGGGTTACGGAAAAAACTGGATGCACTTCGTGTACAAAACGGACAATCTCTTTCAAAGTATCAGGATTTCATACGGAAACTCGTATGTTACAAAGGGATTTCATTTTTTTAAACTTATTTAAACTCCTGACTTTGTGTGTGTTCAAAATGCACCATTCGAAGCCACATCATCATTTTTCAAACCTTTCTGACTTCATTTGTTATTTTTCATGCATTTACTAATTATTTTGAGCAATAAGACCCTAAAATTGAAAAGCATTTCAAATGAACCCTGAAAAGGTTGAAAGTTGGCATGGTATCATCATTTCGCCCACATAGCATGTGCAAGAAAGTCGAGAGGGTTACGACAAAAACTGGATGCACTTCGTGTACAAAACGGACAATCTCTTTCAAAGTATCAGGATTTCATACGGAAACTCGTCTGTTACAAAGGGATTTCACTTTTTAAAACTTATTTGAACTCCTGACTTTTTGTGTGTTCAAAATGCACCATTGAAAGCCACATCATCATTTTTCAATCCTTTCTGACTTCATTTGTTATTTTTCATGCATTTACTAATTATTTTGAGCTATAAGACCCTAAAATTGAAAAGCATTTCAAATGAACCCTGAAAAGGTTGAAAGTTGGCATGGTATCATCATTTCGCCCACATAGCATGTGCAAGAAAGTCGAGAGGGTTACGACAAAAACTGGATGCACTTCGTGTACAAAACGGACAATCTCTTTCAAAGTATCATGATTTCATACGGAAACTCGTCTGTTACAAAGGGATTTCGGTTTTTAAAACTTATTTGAGCTCCTGACTTTTTTTGTGTTCAAAATGCACCATTCAAAGCCACATCATCATTTTTCAATCCTTTCTGACTTCATTTGTTATTTTTCATGCATTTACTAATTATTTTGAGCAATAAGGCCCTAAAATTGAAAAGCATTTCAAATGAACTCAGAAAAGGTTGAAAGTTGGCATGGTATCATCATTTCATCCACATAGCATGTGCAAGAAAGTTGAGAGGGTTACGGCAAAAACTGGGTGCACTTCGTGTACAAAACGGACAATCTCTTTCAAAGTATCAGGATTTCATACGGAAACTTGTCTGTTACAAAGGGATTTCATTTTTTTAAACTTATTTGAACTCCTGACTTTGTGTGTGTTCAAAATGCACAATTCAAAGCCACATCATCATTTTTCAATCCTTTCTGACTTCATTTGTTATTTTTCATGCATTTACTAATTAATTTGAGCAATAAGACCCTAAAATAGAAAAGCATTTCAAATGAACTCTGAAAAGGTTGAAAGTTGGCATGGTATCATCATTTCATCCACATAGCATGTGCAAGAAAGTTGAGAGGGTTACGGCAAAAACTGGATGCACTTCGTGTACAAAACGGACAATCTCTTTCAAAGTATCAGCATTTCATACGGAAACTCCTCTGTTACAAAGGGATTTCATTTTTTAAAACTTATTTGAACTCCTGACTTTGTGTGTGTTCAAAATGCACCATTCGAAGCCACATCATCATTTTTCAATCCGTTCTGACTTCATTTGTTATTTTTCAAGCATTTACTAATTATTTTGAGCAATAAGACCCTAAAATTGACAAGCATTTCAAATGAACTCAGAAAAGGTTGAAAGTTGGCATGGTATCATCATTTCATCCACATAGCATGTGCAAGAAAGTTGAGAGGGTTACGGCAAAAACTGGATGCACTTCGTGTACAAAACGGACAATCTCTTTCAAAGTATCAGGATTTCATACGGAAACTCGTCTGTTACAAAGGGATTTCACTTTTTAAAACTTATTTGAACTCCTGACTTTTTGTGTGTTCAAAATGCACCATTGAAAGCCACATCATCATTTTTCAATCCTTTCTGACTTCATTTGTTATTTTTCATGCATTTACTAATTATTTTGAGCTATAAGACCCTAAAATTGAAAAGCATTTCAAATGAACCCTGAAAAGGTTGAAAGTTCGCATGGTATCATCATTTCGTCCACATAGCATGTGCAAGAAAGTTGAGAGGGTTACGACAAAAACTGGATGCACTTCGTGTACAAAACGGACAATCTATTTCAAAGTATCAGGATTTCATACGAAAAATCGTCTGTTACAAAGGGATTTCATTTTTTAAAACTTATTTGAACTTCTGACTTTGTGTGTGTTCAAAATGCACCATTCAAAGCCACATCATCATTTTTCAATCCTTTCTGACTTCATTTGTTATTTTTCATGCATTTACTAATTATTTTGAGCAATAAGACCCTAAAATTGAAAAGCATTTCAAATGAACTCAGAAAAGGTTGAAAGTTGGCATGGTATCATCATTTCATCCACATAGCATGTGCAAGAAAGTTGAGAGGGTTACGGCAAAAACTGGATGCACTTCGTGTACAAAACGGACAATCTCTTTCAAAGTATCAGGATTTCATACGGAAACTCGTCTGTTACAAAGGGATTTCATTTTTTTAAACTTATTTGAACTCCTGACTTTGTGTGTGTTCAAAATGCACCATTCAAAGCCACATCATCATTTTTCAATCCTTTCTGACTTAATTTGTTATTTTTCATGCATTTACTAATTATTTTGAGCAATAAGACCCTAAAATTGAAAAGCATTTCAAATGAACTCAGAAAAGGTTGAAAGTTGGCATGGTATCATCATTTCATCCACATAGCATGTGCAAGAAAGTTGAGAGGGTTACGGCAAAAACTGGATGCACTTCGTGTACAAAACTGACAATCTCTTTCAATGTATCAGGATTTCATACGGAAACTCGTCTGTTACAAAGGGATTTCATTTTTTTAAACTTATTTGAACTCCTGACTTTGTGTGTGTTCAAAATGCACCATTCAAAGCCACATCATCATTTTTCAATCCTTTCTGACTTGATTTGTTATTTTTCATGCATTTACTAATTACTTTGAGCAATAAGACCCTAAAATTGAAAAGCATTTCAAATGAACTCTGAAAAGGTTGAAAGTTGGCATGGTATCATCATTTCATCCACATAGCATGTGCAAGAAAGTTGAGAGGGTTACGGCAAAAACTGGATGCACTTCGTGTACAAAACGGACAATCTCTTTCAAAGTATCAGGATTTCATACGGAAACTCGTCTGTTACAAAGGGATTTCATTTTTTAAAACTTATTTGAACTCCTGACTTTGTGTGTGTTCAAAATGCACCATTCGAAGCCACATCTTCATTTTTCAATCCTTTCTGACTTCATTTGTTATTTTTCATGCATTTACTAATTATTTTGAGCAATAAGACCCTAAAATTGAAAAGCATTTCAAATGAACTCTGAAAAGGTTGAAAGTTGGCATGGTATCATCATTTCATCCACATAGCATGTGCATGAATGTTGAGAGGGTTACGGCAAAAACTGGATGCACTTCGTGTACAAAACGGACAATCTCTTTCAAAGTATCAGCATTTCATACGGAAACTCGTCTGTTACAAAGGGATTTCATTTTTTTAAATTTATTTGAACTCCTGACTTTGTGTGTGTTCAAAATGCACCATTCGAAGCCACATCATCATTTTTCAATCCGTTCTGACTTCATTTGTTATTTTTCAAGCATTTACTAATTATTTTGAGCAATAAGACCCTAAAATTGACAAGCATTTCAAATGAACTCAGAAAAGGTTGAAAGTTGGCATGGTATCATCATTTCATCCACATAGCATGTGCAAGAAAGTTGAGAGGGTTACGGCAAAAACTGGATGCACTTCGTGTACAAAACGGACAATCTCTTTCAAAGTATCAGGATTTCATACGGAAACTCGTCTGTTACAAAGGGATTTCACTTTTTAAAACTTATTTGAACTCCTGACTTTTTGTGTGTTCAAAATGCACCATTCAAAGCCACATCATCATTTTTCAATCCTTTCTGACTTCATTTGTTATTTTTCATGCATTTACTAATTATTTTGAGCTATAAGACCCTAAAATTGAAAAGCATTTCAAATGAACCCTGAAAAGGTTGAAAGTTCGCATGGTATCATCATTTCGTCCACATAGCATGTGCAAGAAAGTTGAGAGGGTTACGACAAAAACTGGATGCACTTCGTGTACAAAACGGACAATCTCTTTCAAAGTATCAGGATTTCATACGAAAAATCGTCTCTTACAAAGGGATTTCATTTTTTAAAACTTATTTGAACTCCTGACTTTGTGTGTGTTCAAAATGCACCATTCAAAGCCACATCATCATTTTTCAATCCTTTCTGACTTCATTTGTTATTTTTCATGCATTTACTAATTATTTTGAGCAATAAGACCCTAAAATTGAAAAGCATTTCAAATGAACTCAGAAAAGGTTGAAAGTTGGCATGGTATCATCATTTCATCCACATAGCATGTGCAAGAAAGTTGAGAGGGTTACGGCAAAAATTGGATGCACTTCGTGTACAAAACGGACAATCTCTTTCAAAGTATCAGGATTTCATACGAAAACTCGTCTGTTACAAAGGGATTTCATTTTTTTAAACTTATTTGAACTCCTGACTTTGTGTGTGTTCAAAATGCACCATTCAAAGCCACATCATCATTTTTCAATCCTTTCTGACTTCATTTGTTATTTTTCATGCATTTACTAATTATTTTGAGCAATAAGACCCTAAAATTGAAAAGCATTTCAAATGAACTCAGAAAAGGTTGAAAGTTGGCATGGTATCATCATTTCATCCACATAGCATGTGCAAGAAAGTTGAGAGGGTTACGGCAAAAACTGGATGCACTTCGTGTACAAAACGGACAATCTCTTTCAAAGTATCAGGATTTCATACGGAAACTCGTCTGTTACAAAGGGATTTCATTTTTTTAAACTTATTTGAACTCCTGACTTTGTGTGTGTTCAAAATGCACCATTCAAAGCCACATCAACATTTTTCAATCCTTTCTGACTTGATTTGTTATTTTTCATGCATTTACTAATTATTTTGAGCAATAAGACCCTAAAATTGAAAAGCATTTCAAATGAACTCTGAAAAGGTTGAAAGTTGGCATGGTATCATCATTTCATCCACATAGCATGTGCAAGAAAGTTGAGAGGGTTACGGCAAAAACTGGATGCACTTCGTGTACAAAACGGACAATCTCTTTCAAAGTATCAGGATTTCATACGGAAACTCGTCTGTTACAAAGGGATTTCATTTTTTAAAACTTATTTGAACTCCTGACTTTGTGTGTGTTCAAAATGCACCATTCGAAGCCACATCTTCATTTTTCAATCCTTTCTGACTTCATTTGTTATTTTTCATGCATTTACTAATTATTTTGAGCAATAAGACCCTAAAATTGAAAAGCATTTCAAATGAACTCTGAAAAGGTTGAAAGTTGGCATGGTATCATCATTTCATCCACATAGCATGTGCATGAATGTTGAGAGGGTTACGGCAAAAACTGGATGCACTTCGTGTACAAAACGGACAATCTCTTTCAAAGTATCAGCATTTCATACGGAAACTCGTCTGTTACAAAGGGATTTCATTTTTTTAAATTTATTTGAACTCCTGACTTTGTGTGTGTTCAAAATGCACCATTCGAAGCCACATCATCATTTTTCAATCTGTTCTGACTTCATTTGTTATTTTTCAAGCATTTACTAATTATTTTGAGCAATAAGACCCTAAAATTGACAAGCATTTCAAATGAACTCTGAAAAGGTTGAAAGTTGGCATGGTATCATCATTTCATCCACATAGCATGTGCATGAATGTTGAGAGGGTTACGGCAAAAACTGGATGCACTTCGTGTACAAAACGGACAATCTCTTTCAAAGTATCAGCATTTCATACGGAAACTCGTCTGTTACAAAGGGATTTCATTTTTTTAAATTTATTTGAACTCCTGACTTTGTGTGTGTTCAAAATGCACCATTCGAAGCCACATCATCATTTTTCAATCCGTTCTGACTTCATTTGTTATTTTTCATGCATTTACTAATTGTTTTGAGCAATAAGACCCTAAAATTGAAAAGCATTTCAAATGAACTCCGAAAAGGTTGTAAGTTGGCATGGTATCATCATTTCATCCACATAGCATGTGCAAGAAATTTGAGAGGGTTACGGCAAAAACTGGATGCACTTCGTGTACAAAACGGACAATCTCTTTCAAAGTATCAGGATTTCAAACGTTAACTCGTCTGTTACAAAGGGATTTCATTTTTTTAACTTATTTGAACTCCTGACTTTGTGTGTGTTCAAAATGCACCATTTGAAGCCACATCATCATTTTTCAATCCTTTCTGACTTGATTTGTTATTTTTCAGGCATTTACTAATTATTTTGAGCAATAAGACCCTAAAATTGACAAGCATTTCAAATGAACTCAGAAAAGGTTGAAAGTTGGCATGGTATCATCATTTCATCCACATAGCATGTGCAAGAAAGTTGAGAGGGTTACGGCAAAAACTGGATGCACTTCGTGTACAAAACAGACAATCTCTTTCAAAGTATCAGGATTTCATACGGAAACTCGTCTGTTACAAAGGGATTTCACTTTTTAAAACTTATTTGAACTCATGACTTTTTGTGTGTTCAAAATGCACCATTCAAAGCCACATCATCATTTTTCAATCCTTTCTGACTTCATTTGTTATTTTTCATGCATTTACTAATTATTTTGAGCTATAAGACCCTAAAATTGAAAAGCATTTCAAATGAACCCTGAAAAGGTTGAAAGTTCGCATGGTATCATCATTTCGTCCACATAGCATGTGCAAGAAAGTTGAGAGGGTTACGACAAAAACTGGATGCACTTCGTGTACAAAACGGACAATCTCTTTCAAAGTATCAGGATTTCATACGAAAAATCGTCTGTTACAAAGGGATTTCATTTTTTAAAACTTATTTGAACTCCTGACTTTGTGTGTGTTCAAAATGCACCATTCAAAGCCACATCATCATTTTTCAATCCTTTCTGACTTCATTTGTTATTTTTCATGCATTTACTAATTATTTTGAGCAATAAGACCCTAAAATTGAAAAGCATTTCAAATGAACTCAGAAAAGGTTGAAAGTTGGCATGGTATCATCATTTCATCCACATAGCATGTGCAAGAAAGTTGAGAGGGTTACGGCAAAAATTGGATGCACTTCGTGTACAAAACGGACAATCTCTTTCAAAGTATCAGGATTTCATACGAAAACTCGTCTGTTACAAAGGGATTTCATTTTTTTAAACTTATTTGAACTCCTGACTTTGTGTGTGTTCAAAATGCACCATTCAAAGCCACATCATCATTTTTCAATCCTTTCTGACTTCATTTGTTATTTTTCATGCATTTACTAATTATTTTGAGCAATAAGACCCTAAAATTGAAAAGCATTTCAAATGAACTCAGAAAAGGTTGAAAGTTGGCATGGTATCATCATTTCATCCACATAGCATGTGCAAGAAAGTTGAGAGGGTTACGGCAAAAACTGGATGCACTTCGTGTACAAAACGGACAATCTCTTTCAAAGTATCAGGATTTCATACGGAAACTCGTCTGTTATAAAGGGATTTCATTTTTTTAAACTTATTTGAACTCCTGACTTTGTGTGTGTTCAAAATGCACCATTCAAAGCCACATCAACATTTTTCAATCCTTTCTGACTTGATTTGTTATTTTTCATGCATTTACTAATTATTTTGAGCAATAAGACCCTAAAATTGAAAAGCATTTCAAATGAACTCTGAAAAGGTTGAAAGTTGGCATGGTATCATCATTTCATCCACATAGCATGTGCAAGAAAGTTGAGAGGGTTACGGCAAAAACTGGATGCACTTCGTGTACAAAACGGACAATCTCTTTCAAAGGATCATGATTTCATACGGAAACTCGTCTGTTACAAAGGGATTTCGGTTTTTAAAACTTATTTGAGCTCCTGACTTTTTTTGTGTTCAAAATGCACCATTCAAAGCCACATCATCATTTTTCAATCCTTTCTGACTTCATTTGTTATTTTTCATGCATTTACTAATTATTTTGAGCAATAAGGCCCTAAAATTGAAAAGCATTTCAAATGAACTCAGAAAAGGTTGAAAGTTGGCATGGTATCATCATTTCATCCACATAGCATGTGCAAGAAAGTTGAGAGGGTTACGGCAAAAACTGGGTGCACTTCGTGTACAAAACGGACAATCTCTTTCAAAGTATCGGGATTTCATACGGAAACTCGTCTGTTACAAAGGGATTTCATTTTTTTAAACTTATTTGAACTCCTGACTTTGTGTGTGTTCAAAATGCACAATTCAAAGCCACATCATCATTTTTCAATCCTTTCTGACTTCATTTGTTATTTTTCATGCATTTACTAATTAATTTGAGCAATAAGACCCTAAAATAGAAAAGCATTTCAAATGAACTCTGAAAAGGTTGAAAGTTGGCATGGTATCATCATTTCATCCACATAGCATGTGCAAGAAAGTTGAGAGGGTTACGGCAAAAACTGGATGCACTTCGTGTACAAAACGGACAATCTCTTTCAAAGTATCAGCATTTCATACGGAAACTCGTCTGTTACAAAGGGATTTCATTTTTTAAAACTTATTTGAACTCCTGACTTTGTGTGTGTTCAAAATGCACCATTCGAAGCCACATCATCATTTTTCAATCCGTTCTGACTTCATTTGTTATTTTTCAAGCATTTACTAATTATTTTGAGCAATAAGACCCTAAAATTGACAAGCATTTCAAATGAACTCAGAAAAGGTTGAAAGTTGGCATGGTATCATCATTTCATCCACATAGCATGTGCAAGAAAGTTGAGAGGGTAACGGCAAAAACTGGATGCACTTCGTGTACAAAACGGACAATCTCTTTCAAAGTATCAGGATTTCATACGGAAACTCGTCTGTTACAAAGGGATTTCACTTTTTAAAACTTATTTGAACTCCTGAATTTTTGTGTGTTCAAAATGCACCATTGAAAGCCACATCATCATTTTTCAATCCTTTCTGACTTCATTTGTTATTTTTCATGCATTTACTAATTATTTTGAGCTATAAGACCCTAAAATTGAAAAGCATTTCAAATGAACCCTGAAAAGGTTGAAAGTTCGCATGGTATCATCATTTCGTCCACATAGCATGTGCAAGAAAGTTGAGAGGGTTACGACAAAAACTGGATGCACTTCGTGTACAAAACGGACAATCTCTTTCAAAGTATCAGGATTTCATACGAAAAATCGTCTATTACAAATGGATTTCATTTTTTAAAACTTATTTGAACTCCTGACTTTGTGTGTGTTCAAAATGCACCATTCAAAGCCACATCATCATTTTTCAATCCTTTCTGACTTCATTTGTTATTTTTCATGCATTTACTAATTATTTTGAGCAATAAGACCCTAAAATTGAAAAGCATTTCAAATGAACTCAGAAAAGGTTGAAAGTTGGCATGGTATCATCATTTCATCCACATAGCATGTGCAAGAAAGTTGAGAGGGTTACGGCAAAAACTGGATGCACTTCGTGTACAAAACGGACAATCTCTTTCAAAGTATCAGGATTTCATACGGAAACTCGTCTGTTACAAAGGGATTTCATTTTTTTAAACTTATTTGAACTCCTGACTTTGTGTGTGTTCAAAATGCACCATTCAAAGCCACATCATCATTTTTCAATCCTTTCTGACTTCATTTGTTATTTTTCATGCATTTACTAATTATTTTGAGCAATAAGACCCTAAAATTGAAAAGCATTTCAAATGAACTCTGAAAAGGTTGAAAGTTGGCATGGTATCATCATTTCATCCACATAGCATGTGCATGAATGTTGAGAGGGTTACGGCAAAAACTGGATGCACTTCGTGTACAAAACGGACAATCTCTTTCAAAGTATCAGCATTTCATACGGAAACTCGTCTGTTACAAAGGGATTTCATTTTTTAAAACTTATTTGAACTCCTGACTTTGTGTGTGTTCAAAATGCACCATTCGAAGCCACATCATCATTTTTCAATCCGTTCTGACTTCATTTGTTATTTTCAAGCATTTACTAATTATTTTGAGCAATAAGACCCTGAAATTGAAAAGCATTTCAAATGAACTCAGAAAAGGTTGAAAGTTGGCATGGTATCATCATTTCTTCCACATAGCATGTGCAAGAAAGTTGAGAGGGTTACCGCAAAAACTGGATGCACTTCGTGTACAAAACGGACAATCTCTTTCAAAGTATCAGGATTTCATACGGAAACTCGTCTGTTACAAAGGGATTTCATTTTTTAAAACTTATTTGAACTCCTGACTTTTTGTGTGTTCAAAATGCACCATTCGAAGCCACATCATCATTTTTCAATCCTTTCTGACTTCATTTGTTATTGTTGATGCATTTACTAATTATTTTCAGCTATAAGACCCGAAAATTGAAAATCAGTTCAAATGAACTCTGAAAAGGTCGAAAGTTGGCATGGTATCATCATTTCTTCCACATAGCATGTGCAAGAAAGTTGAGAGGGTTACGGCAAAAACTGGATGCACTTCGTGTACAAAACGGACAATCTCTTTCAAAGTATCAGGATTTCATACGGAAACTCGTCTGTTACAAAGGGATTTCATTTTTTTAAACTTATTTGAACTCCTGACTTTTTGTGTGTTCAAAATGCACCATTGAAAGCCACATCATCATTTTTCAATCCTTTCTGACTTCATTTGTTATTGTTGATGCATTTACTAATTATTTTCAGCTATAAGACCCGAAAATTGAAAATCAGTTCAAATGAACTCTGAAAAGGTCGAAAGTTGGCATGGTATCATCATTTCATCCACATAGCATGTGCAAGAAAGTCGAGAGGGTTACGACAAAAACTGGATGCACTTCGTGTACAAAACGGACAATCTCTTTCGAAGTATCAGGATTTCATACGGAAACTCGTCTGTTACAAAGGGAGTTCACTTTTTAAAACTTATTTGAACTCCTGACTTTTTGTGTGTTCAAAATGCACCATTGAAAGCCACATCATCATTTTTCAATCCTTTCTGACTTCATTTGTTATTTTTCATGCATTTACTAATTATTTTGAGCAATAAGACCCTAAAATTGAAAAGCATTTCAAATGAACCCTGAAAAGGTTGAAAGTTGGCATGGTATCATCATTTCGCCCACATAGCATGTGCAAGAAAGTCGAGAGGGTTACGACAAAAACTGGATGCACTTCGTGTACAAAACGGACAATCTCTTTCAAAGTATCAGGATTTCATACGGAAACTCGTCTGTTACAAAGGGATTTCACTTTTTAAAACTTATTTAAACTCCTGACTTTTTGTGTGTTCAAAATGCACCATTGAAAGCCACATCATCATTTTTCAATCCTTTCTGACTTCATTTGTTATTTTTCATGCATTTACTAATTATTTTGAGCTATAAGACCCTAAAATTGAAAAGCATTTCAAATGAACCCTGAAAAGGTTGAAAGTTGGCATGGTATCATCATTTCGCCCACATAGCATGTGCAAGAAAGTCGAGAGGGTTACGACAAAAACTGGATGCACTTCGTGTACAAAACGGACAATCTCTTTCAAAGTATCAGGATTTCATACGGAAACTCGTCTGTTACAAAGGGATTTCATTTTTTTAAACTTATTTGAACTCCTGACTTTGTGTGTGTTCAAAATGCACAATTCAAAGCCACATCATCATTTTTCAATCCTTTCTGACTTCATTTGTTATTTTTCATGCATTTACTAATTAATTTGAGCAATAAGACCCTAAAATAGAAAAGCATTTCAAATGAACTCTGAAAAGGTTGAAAGTTGGCATGGTATCATCATTTCATCCACATAGCATGTGCATGAATGTTGAGAGGGTTACGGCAAAAACTGGATGCACTTCGTGTACAAAACAGACAATCTCTTTCAAAGTATCAGCATTTCATACGGAAACTCGGCTGTTACAAAGGGATTTCATTTTTTAAAACTTATTTGAACTCCTGACTTTGTGTGTGTTCAAAATGCACCATTCGAAGCCACATCATCATTTTTCAATCCGTTCTGACTTCATTTGTTATTTTTCAAGCATTTACTAATTATTTTGAGCAATAAGACCCTAAAATTGACAAGCATTTCAAATGAACTCAGAAAAGGTTGAAAGTTGGCATGGTATCATCATTTCATCCACATAGCATGTGCAAGAAAGTTGAGAGGGTTACGGCAAAAACTGGATGCACTTCGTGTACAAAACGGACAATCTCTTTCAAAGTATCAGGATTTCATACGGAAACTCGTCTGTTACAAAGGGATTTCATTTTTTTTAAACTTATTTGAACTCCTGACTTTGTGTGTGTTCAAAATGCACCATTCGAAGCCACATCATCATTTTTCAATCCGTTCGGACTTCATTTGTTATTTTTCATGCATTTATTAATAATTTTGAGCAATAAGACCCTAAAATTGACAAGCATTTCAAATGAACTCAGAAAAGGTTGAAAGTTGGCATGGTATCATCATTTCATCCACATAGCATGTGCAAGAAAGTTGAGAGGGTTACGGCAAAAACTAGGGATTTCACTTTTTAAAACTTATTTGAACTCCTGACTTTTTGTGTGTTCAAAATGCACCATTGAAAGCCACATCATCATTTTTCAATCCGTTCTGACTTCATTTGTTATTTTTCATCCATTTACTAATTATTTTGAGCTATAAGACCCTAAAATTGAAAAGCATTTCAAATGAACCCTGAAAAGGTTGAAAGTTGGCATGGTATCATCATTTCGTCCACATAGCATGTGCAAGAAAGTTGAGAGGGTTACGACAAAAACTGGATGCACTTCGTGTAAAAAACGGACAATCTCTTTCAAAGTATCAGGATTTCATACGGAAACTCGTCTGTTACAAAGAGATTTCATTTTTTGAAACTTATTTGAACTCCTGACTTTATGTGTGTTCAAAATGCACCATTCAAAGCCACATCATCATTTTTCAATCCTTTCTGACTTCATTTGTTATTTTTCATGCATTTACTAATTATTTTGAGCAATAAGACCCTAAAATTGAAAAGCATTTCAAATGAACTCAGAAAAGGTTGAAAGTTGGCATGGTATCATCATTTCTTCCACATAGCATGTGCAAGAAAGTTGAGAGGGTTACGGCAATAACTGGATGCACTTCGTGTACAAAACGGACAATCTCTTTCAAAGTATCAGGATTTCATACGGAAACTCGTCTGTTACAATGGGATTTCATTTTTTAAAACATATTTGAACTCCTGACTTTGTGTGTGTTCAAAATACACCATTCTAAGCCACATCATCATTTTTCAATCCTTTCTGACTTCATTTGTTATTTTTCATGCATTTACTAATTATTTTGAGCAATAAGACCCTAAAATAGAAAAGCATTTCAAATGAACTCTGAAAAGGTTGAAAGTTGGCATGGTATCATCATTTCATCCACATAGCATGTGCATAAACGTTGAGAGGGTTACGGCAAAAACTGGATGCACTTCGTGTACAAAACGGACAATCTCTTTCAAAGTATCAGCATTTCATACGGAAACTCGTCTGTTACAAAGGGATTTCATTTTTTTAAACTTATTTGAACTCCTGACTTTGTGTGTGTTCAAAATGCACCATTCGAAGCCACATCATCATTTTTCAATCCGTTCTGACTTCATTTGTTATTTTTCAAGCATTTACTAATTATTTTCAGCTATAAGACCCGAAAATTGAAAAGCATTTCAAATGAACTCAGAAAAGGTTGAAAGTTGGCATGGTATCATCATTTCATCCACATAGCATGTGCAAGAAAGTTGAGAGGGTTACGGCAAAAACTGGATGCACTTCCTGTACAAAACGGACAATCTCTTTCAAAGTATCAGGATTTCATACGGAAACTCGTCTGTTACAAAGGGATTTCATTTTTTTAAACTTATTTGAACTCCTGACTTTGTGTGTGTTCAAAATGCACCATTCAAAGCCACATCATCATTTTTCATTCCTTTCTGACTTCATTTGTTATTTTTCATGCATTTACTAATAATTTTGAGCAATAAGACCCCAAAATTGAAAAGCATTTCAAATAAACTCTGAAAAGGTTGAAAGTTGGCATGGTATCATCATTTCATCCACATAGCATGTGCAAGAAAGTTGAGAGGGTTACGGCAAAAACTGGATGCACTTCGTGTACAAAACGGACAATCTCTTTCAAAGTATCAGGATTTCATACGGAAACTCGTCCGTTACAAAGGGATTTTATTTTTTAAAACTTATTTGAACTCCTGACTTTTTGTGTGTTCAAAATGCACCATTGAAAGCCACATCATCATTTTTCAATCCTTTCTGACTTCATTTGTTATTGTTCATGCATTTACTAATTATTTTCAGCTATAAGACCCGAAAATTGAAAAGCATTTCAAATTAACCCTGAAAAGGTTGAAAGTTGGCATGGTATCATCATTTCGCCCACATAGCATGTGCAAGAAAGTCGAGAGGGTTACGACAAAAACTGGATGCACTTCGTGTACAAAACGGACAATCTCTTTCAAAGTATCAGGATTTCATACGGAAACTCGTCTGTTACAAAGGGATTTCAGTTTTTAAAACTTATTTGAACTCCTGACTTTTTATGTGTTCAAAATGCACCATTCAAAGCCACATCATCATTTTTCAATCCTTTCTGACTTCATTTGTTATTTTTCATGCATTTACTAATAATTTTGAGCTATAAGACCCTAAAATTGAAAAGCATTTCAAATGAACCCTGAAAAGGTTGAAAGTTGGCATGGTATCATCATTTCGCCCACATAGCATGTGCAAGAAAGTCGAGAGGGTTACGACAAAAACTGGATGCACTTCGTGTACAAAACGGACAATCTCTTTCAAAGTATCATGATTTCATACGGAAACTCGTCTGTTACAAACGGATTTCATTTTTTAAAACTTATTTGAACTCCTGACTTTGTGTGTGTTCAAAATGCACCATTCGAAGCCACATCATCATTTTTCAATCCTTTCTGACTTCATTTGTTATTTTTCATGCATTTACTAATTATTTTGAGCAATAAGACCCTAAAATTGAAAAGCATTTCAAATGAACTCAGAAAAGGTTGAAAGTTGGCATGGTATCATCAATTCATCCACATAGCATGTGCAAGAAAGTTGAGAGGGTTACGGCAAAAACTGGATGCACTTCGTGTACAAAACGGACAATCTCTTTCAAAGTATCAGGATTTCATACGGAAACTCGTCTGTTACAAAGGGATTTCATTTTTTAAACTTATTTGAACTCCTGACTTTGTGTGTGTTCAAAATGCACCATTCGAAGCCACATCATCATTTTCAATCCTTTCTGACTTCATTTGTTATTTTTCATGCATTTACTAATTATTTTGAGCAATAAGACCCTAAAATTGAAAAGCATTTCAAATGAACTCTGAAAAGGTTGAAAGTTGGCATGGTATCATCATTTCATCCACATAGCATGTGCAAGAAAGTTGAGAGGGTTACGGCAAAAACTGGATGCACTTCGTGTACAAAACGGACAATCTCTTTCAAAGTATCAGGATTTCATACGGAAACTCATCTGTTACAAAGGGATTTCATTTTTTTTTAACTTATTTGAACTCCTGACTTTGTGTGTGTTCAAAATGCACCATTCGAAGCCACATCATCATTTTGCAATCCTTTCTGACTTGATTTGTTATTTTTCATGCATTTACTAATTATTTTGAGCAATAAGACCCTAAAATTGAAAAGCATTTCAAATGAACTCAGAAAAGGTTGAAAGTTGGCATGGTATCATCATTTCATCCACATAGCATGTGCAAGAAAGTTGAGAGGATTACGGCAAAAACTGGATGCACTTCGTGTACAAAACGGACAATCTCTTTCAAAGTATCAGGATTTCATACGGAAACTCGTCTGTTACAAAGGGATTTCATTTTTTGAAACTTATTTGAACTCCTGACTTTATGTGTGTTCAAAATGCACCATTCAAAGCCACATCATCATTTTTCAATCCTTTCTGACTTCATTTGTTATTTTTCATGCATTTACTAATTATTTTGAGCAATAAGACCCTAAAATTGAAAAGCATTTCAAATGAACTCAGAAAAGGTTGAAAGTTGGCATGGTATCATCATTTCATCCACATAGCATGTGCAAGAAAGTTGAGAGGGTTACGGCAATAACTGAATGCACTTCGTGTACAAAACGGACAATCTCTTTCAAAGTATCAGGATTTCATACGGAAACTCGTCTGTTACAAAGGGATTTCATTTTTTTAAACTTATTTGAACTCCTGACTTTGTGTGTGTTCAAAATGCACCATTCTAAGCCACATCATCATTTTTCTATCCTTTCTGACTTCATTTGTTATTTTTCATGCATTTACTAATTATTTTGAGCAATAAGACCCTAAAATAGAAAAGCATTTCAAATGAACTCTAAGGTTGAAAGTTGGCATGGTATCATCATTTCATCCACATAGCATGTGCATAAACGTTGAGAGGGTTACGGCAAAAACTGGATGCACTTCGTGTACAAAACGGACAATCTCTTTCAAAGTATCAGGATTTCATACGGAAACTCGTCTGTTACAAAGGGATTTCATTTTTTTAAACTTATTTGAACTCCTGACTTTGTGTGTGTTCAAAATGCACCATTCGAAGCCACATCATCATTTTTCAATCCGTTCTGACTTCATTTGTTATTTTTCAAGCATTTACTAATTATTTTCAGCTATAAGACCCGAAAATTGAAAAGCATTTCAAATGAACCCTGAAAAGGTTGAAAGTTGGCATGGTATCATCATTTCATCCACATAGCATGTGCAAGAAAGTTGAGAGGGTTACAGCAAAAACTGGATGCACTTCCTGTACAAAACGGACAATCTCTTTCAAAGTATCAGGATTTCATACGGAAACTTGTCTGTTACAAAGGGATTTCATTTTTTTAAACTTATTTGAACTCCTGACTTTGTGTGTGTTCAAAATGCACCATTCAAAGCCACATCATCATTTTTCAATCCTTTCTGACTTCATTTGTTATTTTTCATGCATTTACTAATAATTTTGAGCAATAAGACCCCAAAATTGAAAAGCATTTCAAATGAACTCTGAAAGGTTGAAAGTTGGCATGGTATCATCATTTCATCCACATAGCATGTGCATAAACGTTGAGAGGGTTACGGCAAAAACTGGATGCACTTCGTGTACAAAACGGACAATCTCTTTCAAAGTATCAGGATTTCATACGGAAACTCGTCTGTTACAAAGGGATTTCATTTTTTTAAACTTATTTGAACTCCTGACTTTGTGTGTGTTCAAAATGCACCATTCGAAACCACATCATCATTTTTCAATCCGTTCTGACTTCATTTGTTATTTTTCAAGCATTTACTAATTATTTTCAGCTATAAGACCCGAAAATTGAAAAGCATTTCAAATGAACCCTGAAAAGGTTGAAAGTTGGCATGGTATCATCATTTCATCCACATAGCATGTGCAAGAAAGTTGAGAGGGTTACGGCAAAAACTGGATGCACTTCCTGTACAAAACGGACAATCTCTTTCAAAGTATCAGGATTTCATACGGAAACTCGTCTGTTACAAAGGGATTTCATTTTTTTAAACTTATTTGAACTCCTGACTTTGTGTGTGTTCAAAATGCACCATTCAAAGCCACATCATCAATTTTCAATCCTTTCTGACTTCATTTGTTATTTTTGATGCATTTACTAATAATTTTGAGCAATAAGACCCCAAAATTGAAAAGCATTTCAAATGAACTCTGAAAAGGTTGAAAGTTGGCATGGTATCATCATTTCATCCACATAGCATGTGCAAGAAAGTTGAGAGGGTTACGGCAAAAGCTGGATGCACTTCGTGTACAAAACGGACAACCTCTTTCAAAGTATCAGTATTTCATACGGAAACTCGTCTGTTACAAAGGGATTTCATTTTTTAAAACTTATTTGAACTCCTGACTTTGTGTGTGTTCAATATGCACCATTCGAAGCCACATCATCATTTTTCAATCCTTTCTGACTTCATTTGTTATTTTTCATGCATTTACTAATTATTTTGAGCAATAAGACCCTAAAATTGAAAAGCATTTCAAATGAACTCTGAAAAGGTCGAAAGTTGGCATGGTATCATAATTTCATCCACATAGCATGTGCAATAAAGTTGAGACGGTTACGGCAAAAACTGGATGCACTTCCTGTACAAAACGGACAATCTCTTTCAAAGTATCAGGATTTCATACGGAAACTCGTCTGTTACAAAGGGATTTCAGTTTTTAAAACTTATTTGAACTCCTGACTTTTTATGTGTTCAAAATGCACCATTCAAAGCCACATCATCATTTTTCAATCCTTTCTGACTTCATTTGTTATTTTTCATGCATTTACTAATAATTTTGAGCTATAAGACCCTAAAATTGAAAAGCATTTCAAATGAACTCTGAAAAGGTTGAAAGTTGGCATGGTATCATCATTTCATCCACATAGCATGTGCAAGAAAGTTGAGAGGGTTACGGCAAAAGCTGGATGCACTTCGTGTACAAAACGGACAACCTCTTTCAAAGTATCAGTATTTCATACGGAAACTCGTCTGTTACAAAGGGATTTCATTTTTTAAAACTTATTTGAACTCCTGACTTTGTGTGTGTTCAAAATGCACCATTCGAAGCCACATCATCATTTTTCAATCCTTTCTGACTTCATTTGTTATTTTTCATGCATTTACTAATTATTTTGAGCAATAAGACCCTAAAATTGAAAAGCATTTCAAATGAACTCAGAAAAGGTTGAAAGTTGGCATGGTATCATCAATTCATCCACATAGCATGTGCAAGAAAGTTCAGAGGGTTACGGCAAAAACTGGATGCACTTCGTGTACAAAACGGACAATCTCTTTCAAAGTATCAGGATTTCATACTGAAACTCGTCTGTTACAAAGGGATTTCATTTTTTAAACTTATTTGAACTCCTGACTTTGTGTGTGTTCAAAATGCACCATTCGAAGCCACATCATCATTTTCAATCCTTTCTGACTTCATTTGTTATTTTTCATGCATTTACTAATTATTTTGAGCAATAAGACCCTAAAATTGAAAAGCATTTCAAATGAACTCTGAAAAGGTTGAAAGTTGGCATGGTATCATCATTTCATCCACATAGCATGTGCAAGAACGTTGAGAGGGTTACGGCAAAAAACTGGATGCACTTCGTGTACAAAACGGACAATCTCTTTCAAAGTATCAGGATTTCATACGGAAACTCGTCTGTTACAAAGGGATTTCATTTTTTAACTTATTTGAACTCCTAACTTTGTGTGTGTTCAAAATGCACCATTCGAAGCCACATCATCATTTTTCAATCCTTTCTGACTTGATTTGTTATTTTTCATGCATTTACTAATTATTTTGAGCAATAAGACCCTAAAATTGAAAAGCATTTCAAATGAACTCAGAAAAGGTTGAAAGTTGGCATGGTATCATCATTTCATCCACATAGCATGTGCAAGAAAGTTGAGAGGATTACGGCAAAAACTGGATGCACTTCGTGTACAAAACGGACAATCTCTTTCAAAGTATAAGGATTTCATACGGAAACTCGTCTGTTACAAAGGGATTTCAGTTTTTAAAACTTATTTGAACTCCTGACTTTTTGTGTGTTCAAAATGCACCATTCAAAGCCACATCATCATTTTTCAATCCTTTCTGACTTCATTTGTTATTTTTCATGGATTTAGTAATAATTTTGAGGTATAAGACCCTAAATATGAAAAGCATTTCAAATGAACTCTGAAAAGGATGAAAGTTGGCATGGTATCATCATTTCATCCACATAGCATGTGCAAGAAAGTTGAGAGGGTTACGGCAAAAACTGGATGCACTTCGTGTACAAAACGGACAACCTCTTTCAAAGTATCAGTATTTCATACGGAAACTCGTCTGTTACAAAGGGATTTCATTTTTTAAAACTTATTTGAACTCCTGACTTTGTGTGTGTTCAAAATGCACCATTCGAAGCCACATCATCATTTTTCAATCCTTTCTGACTTCATTTGTTATTTTTCATGCATTTACTAATTATTTTGAGCAATAAGACCCTAAAATTGAAAAGCATTCCAAATGAACTCAGAAAAGGTTGAAAGTTGGCATGGTATCATCATTTCATCCACATAGGATGTGCAAGAAAGTTGAGAGGGTTACGGCAAAAACTGGATGCACTTCGTGTACAAAACGGACAATCTCTTTCAAAGTATCAGGATTTCATACGGAAACTCGTCTGTTACAAAGGGATTTCATTTTTTAAAACTTATTTGAACTCCTGACTTTTTGTGTGTTCAAAATGCACCATTCAAAGCCACATCATCATTTTTCAATCCTTCCTGACTTCATTTGTTATTTTTCATGCATTTACTAATAATTTTGAGCTATAAGACCCTAAAATTGAAAAGCATTTCAAATGAACTCTGAAAAGGTTGAAAGTTGGCATGGTATCATCATTTCATCCACATAGCATGTGCAAGAAAGTTGAGAGGGTTACGACAAAAACTGGATGCACTTCGTGTACAAAACGGACAATCTCCTTCAAAGTATCAGGATTTCATACGGAAACTCGTCTGTTACAAAGGGATTTCATTTTTAAAACTTATTTGAACTCCTGACTTTGTGTGTGTTCAAAATGCACCATTCGAAGCCACATCATCATATTTCAATCCTTTCTGACTTCATTTGTTATTTTTCATGCATTTACTAATAATTTTGAGCTATAAGACCCTAAAATTGAAAAGCATTTCAAATGAACTCTGAAAAGGTTGAAAGTTGGCATGGTATCATCATTTCATCCACATAGCATGTGCAAGAAAGTTGAGAGGGTTACGACAAAAAATGGATGCACTTCCTGTACAAAACGGACAATCTCTTTCAAAGTATAAGGATTTCATACGGAAACTCGTCTGTTACAAAGGGATTTCAGTTTTTAAAACTTATTTGAACTCCTGACTTTTTATGTGTTCAAAATGCACCATTCAAAGCCACATCATCATTTTTCAATCCTTTCTGACTTCATTTGTTATTTTTCATGCATTTACTAATAATTTTGAGCTATAAGACCCTAAATTGAAAAGCATTTCAAATGAACTCTGAAAAGGTTGAAAGTTGGCATGGTATCATCATTTCATCCACATAGCATGTGCAAGAAAGTTGAGAGGGTTACGGCAAAAGCTGGATGCACTTCGTGTACAAAACGGACAACCTCTTTCAAAGTATCAGTATTTCATACGGAAACTCGTCTGTTACAAAGGGATTTCATTTTTAAAACTTATTTGAACTCCTGACTTTGTGTGTGTTCAAAATGCACCATTCGAAGCCACATCATCATTTTTCAATCCTTTCTGACTTCATTTGTTATTTTTCATGCATTTACTAATTATTTTGAGCAATAAGACCCTAAAATTGAAAAGCATTTCAAATGAACTCTGAAAAGGTTGAATGTTGGCATGGTATCATCATTTCATCCACATAGCATGTGCAAGAAAGTTGAGACGGTTACGGCAAAAACTGGATGCACTTCGTGTACAAAACGGACAATCTCTTTCAAAGTATCAGGATTTCATATGGAAACTCGTCTGTTACAAAAGGATTTAATTTTTTAAACTTATTTGAACTCCTGACTTTGTGTGTGTTCAAAATGCACCATTCAAAGCCACATCATCATTTTTCAATCCTTTCTGACTTCATTTGTTATTTTTCATGCATTTACTAATAATTTTGAGCTATAAGACCCTAAAATTGAAAATCATTTCAAATGAACTCTGAAAAGGTTGAAAGTTGGCATGGTATCATCATTTCATCCACATAGCATGTGCAAGAAAGTTGAGAGGGTTACGACAAAAAATGGATGCACTTCGTGTACAAAACGGACAATCTCTTTCAAAGTATCAGGATTTCATACGGTAACTCGTCTGTTACAAAGGGATTTCATTTTTTAAAACTTATTTGAACTCCTGACTTTGAGTGTGTTCAAAATGCACCATGCGAAGCCACATCATCATTTTTCAATCCTTTCTGACTTCATTTGTTATTTTTCATGCATTTACTAATTATTTTGAGCAATAAGACCCTAAAATTGAAAAGCATTTCAAATGAACTCAGAAAAGGTTCAAAGTTGGCATGGTATCATCAATTCATCCACATAGCATGTGCAAGAAAGTTGAGAGGGTTACGGCAAAAACTGGATGCACTTCGTGTACAAAACGGACAATCTCTTTCAAAGTATCAGGATTTCATACGGAAACTCGTCTGTTACAAAGGGATTTCATTTTTTAAAACTTATTTGAACTCCTGACTTTGTGTGTGTTCAAAATGCACCATTCGAAGCCACATCATCATTTTTCAATCCTTTCTGACTTCATTTGTTATTTTTCATGCATTTACTAATAATTTTGAGCTATAAGACCCTAAAATTGAAAAGCATTTCAAATGAACTCTGAAAAGGTTGAAAGTTGGCATGGTATCATCATTTCATCCACATAGCATGTGCAAGAAAGTTGAGAGGGTTACGACAAAAAATGGATGCACTTCCTGTACAAAACGGACAATCTCTTTCAAAGTATAAGGATTTCATACGGAAACTCGTCTGTTACAAAGGGATTTCAGTTTTTAAAACTTATTTGAACTCCTGACTTTTTATGTGTTCAAAATGCACCATTCAAAGCCACATCATCATTTTTCAATCCTTTCTGACTTCATTTGTTATTTTTCATGCATTTACTAATAATTTTGAGCTATAAGACCCTAAAATTGAAAAGCATTTCAAATGAACTCTGAAAAGGTTGAAAGTTGGCATGGTATCATCAGTTCATCCACATAGCATGTGCAAGAAAGTTGAGAGGGTTACGGCAAAAGCTGGATGCACCTCGTGTACAAAACGGACAACCTCTTTCAAAGTATCAGTATTTCATACGGAAACTCGTCTGTTACAAAGGGATTTCATTTTTTAAAACTTATTTGAACTCCTGACTTTGTGTGTGTTCAAAATGCACCATTCGAAGCCACATCATCATTTTTCAATCCTTTCTGACTTCATTTGTTATTTTTCATGCATTTACTAATTATTTTGAGCAATAAGACCCTAAAATTGAAAAGCATTTCAAATGAACTCTGAAAAGGTTGAAAGTTGGCATGGTATCATCATTTCATCCACATAGCATGTGCAAGAAAGTTGAGACGGTTACGGCAAAAACTGGATGCACTTCGTGTACAAAACGGACAATCTCTTTCAAAGTATCATGATTTCATATGGAAACTCGTCTGTTACAAAGGGATTTCATTTTTTTAAACTTATTTGAACTCCTGACTTTGTGTGTGTTCAAAATGCACCATTCAAAGCCACATCATCATTTTTCAATCCTTTCTGACTTCATTTGTTATTTTTCATGCATTTACTAATAATTTTGAGCTATAAGACTCTAAAATTGAAAAGCATTTCAAATGAACTCTGAAAAGGTTGAAAGTTGGCATGGTATCATCATTTCATCCACATAGCATGTGCAAGAAAGTTGAGAGGGTTACGACAAAAAATGGATGCACTTCGTGTACAAAACGGACAATCTCTTTCAAAGTATCAGGATTTCATACGGAAACTCGTCTGTTACAAAGGGATTTCATTTTTTAAAACTTATTTGAACTCCTGACTTTGTGTGTGTTCAAAATGCACCATGCGAAGCCACATCATCATTTTTCAATCCTTTCTGACTTCATTTGTTATTTTTCATGCATTTACTAATTATTTTGAGCAATAAGACTCTAAAATTGAAAAGCATTTCAAATGAACTCAGAAAAGGTTGAAAGTTGGCATGGTATCATCAATTCATCCACATAGCATGTGCAAGAAAGTTGAGAGGGTTACGGCAAAAACTGGATGCACTTCGTGTACAAAACGGACAATCTCTTTCAAAGTATCAGGATTTCATACGGAAACTCGTCTGTTACAAAGGGATTTCATTTTTTAAACATATTTGAACTCCTGACTTTGTGTGTGTTCAAAATGCACCATTCGAAGCCACATCATCATTTTCAATCCTTTCTGACTTCATTTGTTATTTTTTATGCATTTACTAATTATTTTGAGCAATAAGACCCTAAAATTGAAAAGCATTTCAAATGAACTCTGAAAAGGTTGAAAGTTGGCATGGTATCATCATTTATCCACATAGCATGTGCAAGAACGTTGAGAGGGTTACGGCAAAAACTGGATGCACTTCGTGTACAAAACGGACAATCTCTTTGAGAGTATCAGGATTTCATACGGAAACTCGTCTGTTACAAAGGGATTTCGTTTTTTAAACTTATTTGAACTCCTGACTTTGTGTGTGTTCAAAATGCACCATTCGAAGCCACATCATCATTTTTCAATCCTTTCTGACTTGATTTGTTTTTTTTCATGCATTTACTAATTATTTTGAGCAATAAGACCCTAAAATTGAAAAGCATTTCAAATGAACTCAGAAAAGGTTGAAAGTTGGCATGGTATCATCGTTTCATCCACATAGCATGTGCAAGAAAGTTGAGAGGATTACGGCAAAAACTGGATGCACTTCGTGTACAAAACGGACAATCTCTTTCAAAGTATCAAGATTTCATACGGAAACTCGTCTGTTACAAAGGGATTTCAGTTTTTAAAACTTATTTGAACTCCTGACTTTTTGTGTGTTCAAAATGCACCATTCAAAGCCACATCATCATTTTTCAATCCTTTCTGACTTCATTTGTTATTTTTCATGGATTTACTAATAATTTTGAGCTATAAGACCCTAAATATGAAAAGCATTTCAAATGAACTCTGTAAAGGATGAAAGTTGGCATGGTATCATCATTTCATCCACATAGCATGTGCACGAAAGTTGAGAGGGTTACGACAAAAAATGGATGCACTTCGTGTACAAAACGGACAATCTCTTTCAAAGTATCAGGATTTCATACGGAAACTCGTCTGTTACAAAGGGATTTCATTTTTTAAAACTTATTTGAACTCCTGACTTTGTGTGTGTTCAAAATGCACCATGCGAAGCCACATCATCATTTTTCAATCCTTTCTGACTTCATTTGTTATTTTTCATGCATTTACTAATTATTTTGAGCAATAAGACTCTAAAATTGAAAAGCATTTCAAATGAACTCAGAAAAGGTTGAAAGTTGGCATGGTATCATCAATTCATCCACATAGCATGTGCAAGAAAGTTGAGAGGGTTACGGCAAAAACTGGATGCACTTCGTGTACAAAACGGACAATCTCTTTCAAAGTATCAGGATTTCATACGGAAACTCGTCTGTTACAAAGGGATTTCATTTTTTAAACATATTTGAACTCCTGACTTTGTGTGTGTTCAAAATGCACCATTCGAAGCCACATCATCATTTTCAATCCTTTCTGACTTCATTTGTTATTTTTTATGCATTTACTAATTATTTTGAGCAATAAGACCCTAAAATTGAAAAGCATTTCAAATGAACTCTGAAAAGGTTGAAAGTTGGCATGGTATCATCATTTATCCACATAGCATGTGCAAGAACGTTGAGAGGGTTACGGCAAAAACTGGATGCACTTCGTGTACAAAACGGACAATCTCTTTGAGAGTATCAGGATTTCATACGGAAACTCGTCTGTTACAAAGGGATTTCGTTTTTTAAACTTATTTGAACTCCTGACTTTGTGTGTGTTCAAAATGCACCATTCGAAGCCACATCATCATTTTTCAATCCTTTCTGACTTGATTTGTTTTT
>NW_027332824.1:0-65619 GCF_002575655.3 Aegilops tauschii subsp. strangulata
GTTTCCGTATGAAATCCTGATACTTTGAAAGAGATTGTCCGTTTTGTACACGAAGTGCATCCAGTATTTGTCGGGACCCTCTCAACTCTCTTGCACATTCTATGTGGATGAAATGATGATACCATGCCAACTTTCAACCTTTTCAGAGTTCATTTGAAATGCTTTTAGATTTTAGGGTCTTATAGCTCAAAATAATTAGTAAATGCATGAAAAATAACAAATGAAGTCAGAAAGGATTGAAAAATGATGATGTGGCTTTGAATGGTGCATTTTGAACACACAAAAATTCAGGAGTTCAAATAAGTTTTAAAAAATGAAATCCCTTTGTAACAGACGAGTTTCCGTATGAAATCCTGATACTTTGAAAGAGATTGTCCGTTTTGTACACGAAGTGCATCCAGTTTTTGCCGGGACCCTCTCAACTTTCTTGCACATGCTATGTGAATGAAATGATGATACCATGCCAACTTTCAACCTTTTCAGAGTTCATTTGAAATGCTTTTCAATTTTAGGGTCTTATAGCTCAAAATAATTATTAAATGCATGAAAAATAACAAATGAAGTCAGAAAGGATCGAAAAATGATGATGTGGCTTTGAATGGTGCATTTTGAACACACAAAAAGTCAGGAGTTCAAATAAGTTTAAAAAAATGAAATCCCTTTGTAACAGACGAGTTTCCGTATGAAATCCTGATACTTGGAAAGAGATTGTCCGTTTTGTACACGAAGTGCATCCAGTTTTTGCCGGGACCCTCTCAACTTTCTTGCACATTCTATGTGGATGAAATGATGATACCATGCCAACTTTCAACCTTTTCAGAGTTCATTTGAAATGCTTTTCAATTTCAGGGTCTTATAGCTCAAAATAATTACTAATGCATGAAAAAGAACAAATGAAGTCAGAAAAGATTGAAAAATGATGATGTGGCTTTGAATGGTGCATTCTGAACATACAAAAAGTCAGGAGTTCAAATAAGTTTTAAAAAATGAAATCCCTTTGTAACAGACGAGTTTCCGTATGAAATCCTGATACTTTGAAAGAGATTGTCCGTTTTGTACACGAAGTGCATCCAGTTTTTGCCGGGACCCTCTCAACTTTCTTGCACATGCTATGTGGATGAAATGATGATACCATGCCAACTTTCAACCTTTTCAGAGTTCATTTGAAATGCTTTTCAATTTTAGGGTCTTATAGCTCGAAATAATTAGTAAATGCATGAAATATAACAAATGAAGTCAGAAAAGATTGAAAAATGATCATGTGGCTTTGAATGGTGCATTCTGAACACACAAAAAGTCAGGAGTTCAAATAAGTTTTAAAAAATGAAATGCCTTTGTAACAGACGAGTTTCCGTATGAAATCCTGATACTTTGAAAGAGATTGTCCGTTTTGTACACGAAGTGCATCCAGTATTTGTCGGGACCCTCTCAACTCTCTTGCACATTCTATGTGGATGAAATGATGATACCATGCCAACTTTCAACCTTTTCAGAGTTCATTTGAAATGCTTTTAGATTTTAGGGTCTTATAGCTCAAAATAATTAGTAAATGCATGAAAAATAACAAATGAAGTCAGAAAGGATAGAAAAATGATGATGTGGCTTTGAATGGTGCATTTTGAACACACAAAAATTCAGGAGTTCAAATAAGTTTTAAAAAATGAAATCCCTTTGTAACAGACGAGTTTCCGTATGAAATCCTGATATTTTGAAAGAGATTGTCCGTTTTGTACACGAAGTGCATCCAGTTTTTGCCGGGACCCTCTCAACTTTCTTGCACATGCTATGTGAATGAAATGATGATACCATGCCAACTTTCAACCTTTTCAGAGTTCATTTGAAATGCTTTTCAATTTTAGGGTCTTATAGCTCAAAATAATTATTAAATGCATGAAAAATAACAAATGAAGTCAGAAAGGATCGAAAAATGATGATGTGGCTTTGAATGGTGCATTTTGAACACACAAAAAGTCAGGAGTTCAAATAAGTTTAAAAAAATGAAATCCCTTTGTAACAGACGAGTTTCCGTATGAAATCCTGATACTTGGAAAGAGATTGTCCCTTTTGTACACGAAGTGCATCCAGTTTTTGCCGGGACCCTCTCAACTTTCTTGCACATGCTATGTGGATGAAATGATGATACCATGCCAACTTTCAACCTTTTCAGAGTTCATTTGAAATGCTTTTCAATTTTAGGGTCTTATAGCTCAAAATAATTATTAAATGCATGAAAAATAACAAAAGAAGTCAGAAAGGATCGAAAAATGATGATGTGGCTTTGAATGGTGCATTTTGAACATACAAAAATTCTGGAGTTCAAATAAGTTTTAAAAATGAAATCCCTTTGTAACAGACGAGTTTCCGTATGAAATCCTGATACTTTGAAAGAGATTGTCCGTTTTGTACACGAAGTGCATCCAGTTTTTGCCGGGACCCTCTCAACTTTCTTGCACATGCTATGTGGATGAAATGATGATACCATGCCAACTTTCAACCTTTTCAGAGTTCATTTGAAATGCTTTTCAATTTTAGGGTCTTATAGCTCAAAATAATTAGTAAATGCATGAAAAATAACAAATGAAGTCAGAAAGGATCGAAAAATGATGATGTGGCTTTGAATGGTGCATTTTGAACATACAAAAATTCTGGAGTTCAAATAAGTTTTAAAAAATGAAATCCCTTTGTAACAGACGAGTTTCCGTATGAAATCCTGATACTTTGAAAGAGATTGTCCGTTTTGTACACGAAGTGCATCCAGTTTTTGCCGGGACCCTCTCAACTTTCTTGCACATGCTATGTGGATGAAATGATGATACCATGCCAACTTTCAACCTTTTCAGAGTTCATTTGAAATGCTTTTCAATTTTAGGGTCTTATAGCTCAAAATAATTATTAAATGCATGAAAAATAACAAATGAAGTCAGAAAGGATCGAAAAATGATGATGTGGCTTTGAATGGTGCATTTTGAACATACAAAAATTCAGGAGTTCAAATAAGTTTTAAAAAATGAAATCCCTTTGTAACAGACGAGTTTCCGTATGAAATCCTGATACTTTGAAAGAGATTGTCTGTTTTGTACACGAAGTGCATCCAGTTTTTGCCGGGACCCTCTCAACTTTCTTGCACATGCTATGTGGATGAAATGATGATACCATGCCAACTTTCAACCTTTTCAGAGTTCATTTGAAATGCTTTTCAATTTTAGGGTCTTATAGCTCAAAATAATTATTAAATGCATGAAAAATAACAAATGAAGTCAGAAAGGATCGAAAAATGATGATGTGGCTTTGAATGGTGCATTTTGAACACACAAAAAGTCAGGAGTTCAAATAACTTTTAAAAATGAAATCCCTTTGTAACAGACGAGTTTCCGTATGAAATCCTGATACTTGGAAAGAGATTGTCCGTTGTGTACACGAAGTGCATCCAGTTTTTGCCGGGACCCTCTCAACTTTCTTGCACATGCTATGTGGATGAAATGATGATACCATGCCAACTTTCAACCTTTTCAGAGTTCATTTGAAATGCTTTTCAATTTTAGGGTCTTATAGCTCAAAATAATTAGTAAATGCATGAAAAATAACAAATGAAGTCAGAAAGGATCGAAAAATGATGATGTGGCTTTGAATGGTGCATTTTGAACACACAAAAAGTCAGGAGTTCAAATAACTTTTAAAAAATGAAATCCCTTTGTAACAGACGAGTTTCCGTATGAAATCCTGATACTTGGAAAGAGATTGTCCGTTGTGTACACGAAGTGCATCCAGTTTTTGCCGGGACCCTCTCAACTTTCTTGCACATGCTATGTGGATGAAATGATGATACCATGCCAACTTTCAACCTTTTCAGAGTTCATTTGAAATGCTTTTCAATTTTAGGGTCTTATAGCTCAAAATAATTAGTAAATGCATGAAAAATAACAAATGAAGTCAGAAAGGATCGAAAAATGATGATGTGGCTTTGAATGGTGCATTCTGAACACACAAAAAGTCAGGAGTTCAAATAAGTTTTCAAAAATGAAATCCCTTTGTAACAGACGAGTTTCCGTATGGAATCCTGATACTTTGAAAGAGATTGTCCGTTTTGTACACGAAGTGCATCCAGTTTTTGCCGGGACCCTCTCAACTTTCTTGCACATGCTATGTGGATGAAATGATGATACCATGCCAACTTTCAACCTTTTCAGAGTTCATTTGAAATGCTTTTCAATTTTAGTGTCCTATAGCTCAAAATAATTAGTAAATGCATGAAAAATAACAAATGAAGTCAGAAAGGATCGAAAAATGATGATGTGGCTTTGAATGGTGCATTTTGAACACACAAAAAGTCAGGAGTTCGAATAAGTTTTAAAAAATGAAATCCCTTTGTAACAGACGAGTTTCCGTATGAAATCCTGATACTTTGAAAGAGATTGTCCGTTTTGTACACGAAGTGCATCCAGTTTTTGCCGGGACCCTCTCAACTTTCTTGCACATGCTATGTGGATGAAATGATGATACCATGCCAACTTTCAACCTTTTCAGAGTTCATTTGAAATGCTTTTCAATTTTAGGGTCTTATAGCTCAAAATAATTAGTAAATGCATGAAAAATAACAAATGAAGTCAGAAAGGATCGAAAAATGATGATGTGGCTTTGAATGGTGCATTTTGAACACACAAAAAGTCAGGAGTTCGAATAAGTTTTAAAAAATGAAATCCCTTTGTAACAGACGAGTTTCCGTATGAAATCCTGATACTTTGAAAGAGATTGTCCGTTTTGTACACAAGTGCATCCAGTTTTTGCCGGGACCCTCTCAACTTTCTTGCACATGCTATGTGGATGAAATGATGATACCATGCCAACTTTCAACCTTTTCAGAGTTCATTTGAAATGCTTTTCAATTTTAGGGTCTTATAGCTCAAAATAATTAGTAAATGCATGAAATATAACAAATGAAGTCAGAAAAGATAGAAAAATGATGATGTGGCTTTGAATGGTGCATTCTGAACACACAAAAAGTCAGGAGTTCAAATAAGTTTTAAAAAATGAAATGCCTTTGTAACAGACGAGTTTCCGTATGAAATCCTGATACTTTGAAAGAGATTGTCCGTTTTGTACACGAAGTTTATCCAGTATTTGTCGGGACCCTCTCAACTCTCTTGCACATTCTATGTGGATGAAATGATGATACCATGCCAACTTTCAACCTTTTCAGAGTTCATTTGAAATGCTTTTAGATTTTAGGGTCTTATAGCTCAAAATAATTAGTAAATGCATGAAAAATAACAAATGAAGTCAGAAAGGATTGAAAAATGATGATGTGGCTTTGAATGGTGCATTTTGAACACACAAAAAGTCTGGAGTTCAAATAAGTTTTAAAAAATGAAATCCCTTTGTAACAGACGAGTTTCCGTATGAAATCCTGATACTTTGAAAGAGATTGTCCGTTTTGTACACGAAGTGCATCCAGTTTTTGCCGGGACCCTCTCAACTTTCTTGCACATGCTATGTGTATGAAATGATGATACCATGCCAACTTTCAACCTTTTCAGAGTTAATTTGAAATGCTTTTCAATTTTAGGGTCTTATAGCTCAAAATAATTAGTAAATGCATGAAATATAACAAATGAAGTCAGAAAAGATTGAAAAATGATCATGTGGCTTTGAATGGTGCATTCTGAACACACAAAAAGTCAGGAGTTCAAATAAGTTTTAAAAATGAAATGCCTTTGTAACAGACGAGTTTCCGTATGAAATCCTGATACTTTGAAAGAGATTGTCCGTTTTGTACACGAAGTGCATCCAGTATTTGTCGGGACCCTCTCAACTCTCTTGCACATTCTATGTGGATGAAATGATGATACCATGCCAACTTTCAACCTTTTCAGAGTTCATTTGAAATGCTTTTAGATTTTAGGGTCTTATAGCTCAAAATAATTAGTAAATGCATGAAAAATAACAAATGAAGTCAGAAAGGATTGAAAAATGATGATGTGGCTTTGAATGGTGCATTTTGAACACACAAAAATTCAGGAGTTCAAATAAGTTTTAAAAATGAAATCCCTTTGTAACAGACGAGTTTCCGTATGAAATCCTGATACTTTGAAAGAGATTGTCCGTTTTGTACACGAAGTGCATCCAGTTTTTGCCGGGACCCTCTCAACTTTCTTGCACATGCTATGTGGATGAAATGATGATACCATGCCAACTTTCAACCTTTTCAGAGTTCATTTGAAATGCTTTTCAATTTTAGGGTCTTATAGCTCGAAATAATTAGTAAATGCATGAAATATAACAAATGAAGTCAGAAAAGATTGAAAAATGATCATGTGGCTTTGAATGGTGCATTCTGAACACACAAAAAGTCAGGAGTTCAAATAAGTTTTAAAAAATGAAATGCCTTTGTAACAGACGAGTTTCCGTATGAAATCCTGATACTTTGAAAGAGATTGTCCGTTTTGTACACGAAGTGCATCCAGTATTTGTCGGGACCCTCTCAACTCTCTTGCACATTCTATGTGGATGAAATGATGATACCATGCCAACTTTCAACCTTTTCAGAGTTCATTTGAAATGCTTTTCAATTTTAGGGTCTTATAGCTCAAAATAATTATTAAATGCATGAAAAATAACAAATGAAGTCAGAAAGGATCGAAAAATGATGATGTGGCTTTGAATGGTGCATTTTGAACATACAAAAAGTCTGGAGTTCAAATAAGTTTTAAAAAATGAAATCCCTTTGTAACAGACGAGTTTCCGTATGAAATCCTGATACTTTGAAAGAGATTGTCCGTTTTGTACACGAAGTGCATCCAGTTTTTGCCGGGACCCTCTCAACTTTCTTGCACATGCTATGTGGATGAAATGATGATACCATGCCAACTTTCAACCTTTTCAGAGTTCATTTGAAATGCTATTCATTTAGGGTCTTATAGCTCAAAATAATTATTAAATGCATGAAAAATAACAAATGAAGTCAGAAAGGATCGAAAAATGATGATGTGGCTTTGAATGGTGCATTTTGAACACACAAAAATTCAGGAGTTCAAATAAGTTTAAAAAAATGAAATCCCTTTGTAACAGACGAGTTTCCGTATGAAATCCTGATACTTTGAAAGAGATTGTCTGTTTTGTACACGAAGTGCATCCAGTTTTTGCCGGGACCCTCTCAACTTTCTTGCACATGCTATGTGAATGAAATGATGATACCATGCCAACTTTCAACCTTTTCAGAGTTCATTTGAAATGCTTTTCAATTTTAGGGTCTTATAGCTCAAAATAATTAGTAAATGCATGAAAAATAACAAATGAAGTCAGAAAGGATCGAAAAATGATGATGTGGCTTTGAATGGTGCATTTTGAACACACAAAAAGTCAGGAGTTCAAATAACTTTTAAAAAATGAAATCCCTTTGTAACAGACGAGTTTCCGTATGAAATCCTGATACTTGGAAAGAGATTGTCCGTTGTGTACACGAAGTGCATCCAGTTTTTGCCGGGACCCTCTCAACTTTCTTGCACATGCTATGTGGATGAAATGATGATACCATGCCAACTTTCAACCTTTTCAGAGTTCATTTGAAATGCTTTTCAATTTTAGGGTCTTATAGCTCAAAATAATTAGTAAATGCATGAAAAATAACAAATGAAGTCAGAAAGGATCGAAAAATGATGATGTGGCTTTGAATGGTGCATTCTGAACACACAAAAAGTCAGGAGTTCAAATAAGTTTTCAAAAATGAAATCCCCTTTGTAACAGACGAGTTTCCGTATGGAATCCTGATACTTTGAAAGAGATTGTCCGTTTTGTACACGAAGTGCATCCAGTTTTTGCCGGGACCCTCTCAACTTTCTTGCACATGCTATGTGGATGAAATGATGATACCATGCCAACTTTCAACCTTTTCAGAGTTCATTTGAAATGCTTTTCAATTTTAGTGTCCTATAGCTCAAAATAATTAGTAAATGCATGAAAAATAACAAAAGAAGTCAGAAAGGATCGAAAAATGATGATGTGGCTTTGAATGGTGCATTTTGAATACACAAAAAGTCTGGAGTTCAAATAAGTTTTAAAAAATGAAATCCCTTTGTAACAGACGAGTTTCCGTATGAAATCCTGATACTTTGAAAGAGATTGTCCGTTTTGTACACGAAGTGCATCCAGTTTTTGCCGGGACCCTCTCAACTTTCTTGCACATGCTATGTGGATGAAATGATGATACCATGCCAACTTTCAACCTTTTCAGAGTTCATTTGAAATGCTTTTCAATTTTAGGGTCTTATAGCTCAAAATAATTAGTAAATGCATGAAAAATAACAAATGAAGTCAGAAAGGATCGAAAAATGATGATGTGGCTTTGAATGGTGCATTTTGAACACACAAAAAGTCAGGAGTTCGAATAAGTTTTAAAAAATGAAATCCCTTTGTAACAGACGAGTTTCCGTATGAAATCCTGATACTTTGAAAGAGATTGTCCGTTTTGTACACAAGTGCATCCAGTATTTGTCGGGACCCTCTCAACTTTCTTGCACATGCTATGTGGATGAAATGATGATACCATGCCAACTTTCAACCTTTTCAGAGTTCATTTGAAATGCTTTTCAATTTCAGGGTCTTATAGCTCAAAATAATTAGTAAATGCATGAAAAAGAACAAATGAAGTCAGAAAAGATTGAAAAATGATGATGTGGCTTTGAATGGTGCATTCTGAACATACAAAAAGTCAGGAGTTCAAATAAGTTTAAAAAAATGAAATCCCTTTGTAACAGACGAGTTTCCGTATGAAATCCTGATACTTTGAAAGAGATTGTCCGTTTTGTACACGAAGTGCATCCAGTTTTTGCCGGGACCCTCTCAACTTTCTTGCACATGCTATGTGGATGAAATGATGATACCATGCCAACTTTCAACCTTTTCAGAGTTCATTTGAAATGCTTTTCAATTTTAGGGTCTTATAGCTCAAAATAATTAGTAAATGCATGAAATATAACAAATGAAGTCAGAAAAGATAGAAAAATGATGATGTGGCTTTGAATGGTGCATTCTGAACACACAAAAAGTCAGGAGTTCAAATAAGTTTAAAAAATGAAATGCCTTTGTAACAGACGAGTTTCCGTATGAAATCCTGATACTTTGAAAGAGATTGTCCGTTTTGTACACGAAGTTTATCCAGTATTTGTCGGGACCCTCTCAACTCTCTTGCACATTCTATGTGGATGAAATGATGATACCATGCCAACTTTCAACCTTTTCAGAGTTCATTTGAAATGCTTTTAGATTTTAGGGTCTTATAGCTCAAAATAATTAGTAAATGCATGAAAAATAACAAATGAAGTCAGAAAGGATTGAAAAATGATGATGTGGCTTTGAATGGTGCATTTTGAACACACAAAAAGTCTGGAGTTCAAATAAGTTTTAAAAAATGAAATCCCTTTGTAACAGACGAGTTTCCGTATGAAATCCTGATACTTTGAAAGAGATTGTCCATTTTGTACACGAAGTGCATCCAGTTTTTGCCGGGACCCTCTCAACTTTCTTGCACATGCTATGTGTATGAAATGATGATACCATGCCAACTTTCAACCTTTTCAGAGTTAATTTGAAATGCTTTTCAATTTTAGGGTCTTATAGCTCAAAATAATTAGTAAATGCATGAAATATAACAAATGAAGTCAGAAAAGATTGAAAAATGATCATGTGGCTTTGAATGGTGCATTCTGAACACACAAAAAGTCAGGAGTTCAAATAAGTTTTAAAAAATGAAATGCCTTTGTAACAGACGAGTTTCCGTATGAAATCCTGATACTTTGAAAGAGATTGTCCGTTTTGTACACGAAGTGCATCCAGTATTTGTCGGGACCCTCTCAACTCTCTTGCACATTCTATGTGGATGAAATGATGATACCATGCCAACTTTCAACCTTTTCAGAGTTCATTTGAAATGCTTTTAGATTTTAGGGTCTTATAGCTCAAAATAATTAGTAAATGCATGAAAAATAACAAATGAAGTCAGAAAGGATTGAAAAATGATGATGTGGCTTTGAATGGTGCATTTTGAACACACAAAAATTCAGGAGTTCAAATAAGTTTTAAAAAATGAAATCCCTTTGTAACAGACGAGTTTCCGTATGAAATCCTGATACTTTGAAAGAGATTGTCCGTTTTGTACACGAAGTGCATCCAGTTTTTGCCGGGACCCTCTCAACTTTCTTGCACATGCTATGTGAATGAAATGATGATACCATGCCAACTTTCAACCTTTTCAGAGTTCATTTGAAATGCTTTTCAATTTTAGGGTCTTATAGCTCAAAATAATTATTAAATGCATGAAAAATAACAAATGAAGTCAGAAAGGATCGAAAAATGATGATGTGGCTTTGAATGGTGCATTTTGAACACACAAAAAGTCAGGAGTTCAAATAAGTTTAAAAAAATGAAATCCCTTTGTAACAGACGAGTTTCCGTATGAAATCCTGATACTTGGAAAGAGATTGTCCGTTTTGTACACGAAGTGCATCCAGTTTTTGCCGGGACCCTCTCAACTTTCTTGCACATGCTATGTGGATGAAATGATGATACCATGCCAACTTTCAACCTTTTTAGAGTTCATTTGAAATGCTTTTCAATTTTAGGGTCTTATAGCTCAAAATAATTAGTAAATGCATGAAAAATAACAAAAGAAGTCAGAAAGGATCGAAAAATGATGATGTGGCTTTGAATGGTGCATTTTGAACACACAAAAAGTCTGGAGTTCAAATAAGTTTTAAAAAATGAAATCCCTTTGTAACAGACGAGTTTCCGTATGAAATCCTGATACTTTGAAAGAGATTGTCCGTTTTGTACACGGAGTGCATCCAGTTTTTGCCGGGACCCTCTCAACTTTCTTGCACATGCTATGTGGATGAAATGATGATACCATGCCAACTTTCAACCTTTTCAGAGTTCATTTGAAATGCTTTTCAATTTTAGGGTCTTATAGCTCAAAATAATTATTAAATGCATGAAAAATAACAAATGAAGTCAGAAAGGATCGAAAAATGATGATGTGGCTTTGAATGGTGCATTTTGAACACACAAAAAGTCTGGAGTTCAAATAAGTTTTAAAAAATGAAATCCCTTTGTAACAGACGAGTTTCCGTATGAAATCCTGATACTTTGAAAGAGATTGTCCGTTTTGTACACGAAGTGCATCCAGTTTTTGCCGGGACCCTCTCAACTTTCTTGCACATGCTATGTGGATGAAATGATAATACCATGCCAACTTTCAACCTTTTCAGAGTTCATTTGAAATGCTTTTCAATTTTAGGGTTTTATAGCTCAAAATAATTAGTAAATGCATGAAAAATAACAAAAGAAGTCAGAAAGGATCGAAAAATGATGATGTGGCTTTGAATGGTGCATTTTGAACACACAAAAAGTCTGGAGTTCAAATAAGTTTTAAAAAATGAAATCCCTTTGTAACAGACGAGTTTCCGTATGAAATCCTGATACTTTGAAAGAGATTGTCCGTTTTGTACACGAAGTGCATCCAGTTTTTGCCGGGACCCTCTCAACTTTCTTGCACATGCTATGTGGATGAAATGATGTTACCATGCCAACTTTCAACCTTTTCAGAGTTCATTTGAAATGCTTTTCAATTTTAGGGTCTTATAGCTCAAAATAATTAGTAAATGCATGAAAAATAACAAATGAAGTCAGAAAGGATCGAAAAATGATGATGTGGCTTTGAATGGTGCATTTTGAACACACAAAAAGTCAGGAGTTCAAATAAGTTTTAAAAAATGAAATCCCTTTGTAACAGACGAGTTTCCGTATGAAATCCTGATACTTTGAAAGAGATTGTCCGTTTTGTACACAAGTGCATCCAGTATTTGTCGGGACCCTCTCAACTTTCTTGCACATTCTATGTGGATGAAATGATGATACCATGCCAACTTTCAACCTTTTCAGAGTTCATTTGAAATGCTTTTCAATTTCAGGGTCTTATAGCTCAAAATAATTGGTAAATGCATGAAAAAGAACAAATGAAGTCAGAAAAGATTGAAAAATGATGATGTGGCTTTGAATGGTGCATTCTGAACACACAAAAAGTCAGGAGTTCAAATAAGTTTTTAAAAACGAAATCCCTTTGTAACATACGTGTTTCCGTATGAAACCTGATACTTTGAAAGAGATTGTCCGTTTTGTACACGAAGTGCATCCAGTTTTTGCCGGGACCCTCTCAACTTTCTTGCACATGCTATGTGGATGAAATGATGATACCATGCCAACTTTCAACCTTTTCAGAGTTCATTTGAAATGCTTTTCAATTTTAGGGTCTTATAGCTCAAAATAATTAGTAAATGCATGAAATATAACAAATGAAGTCAGAAAAGATTGAAAAATGATCATGTGGCTTTGAATGGTGCATTCTGAACACACAAAAAGTCAGGAGTTCAAATAAGTTTTAAAAAATGAAATGCCTTTGTAACAGACGAGTTTCCGTATGAAATCCTGATACTTTGAAAGAGATTGTCCGTTTTGTACACGAAGTGCATCCAGTATTTGTCGGGACTCTCTCAACTCTCTTGCACATTCTATGTGGATCAAATGATGATACCATGCCAACTTTCAACCTTTTCAGAGTTCATTTGAAATTCTTTTAGATTTTAGGGTCTTATAGCTCAAAATAATTAGTAAATGCATGAAAAATAACAAATGAAGTCAGAAAGGATTGAAAAATGATGATGTGGCTTTGAATGGTGCATTTTGAACACACAAAAATTCAGGAGTTCAAATAAGTTTTAAAAAATGAAATCCCTTTGTAACAGACGAGTTTCCGTATGAAATCCTGATACTTTGAAAGAGATTGTCCGTTTTGTACACGAAGTGCATCCAGTTTTTGCCGGGACCCTCTCAACTTTCTTGCACATGCTATGTGAATGAAATGATGATACCATGCCAACTTTCAACCTTTTCAGAGTTCATTTGAAATGCTTTTCAATTTTAGGGTCTTATAGCTCAAAATAATTATTAAATGCATGAAAAATAACAAATGAAGTCAGAAAGGATCGAAAAATGATGATGTGGCTTTGAATGGTGCATTTTGAACACACAAAAAGTCAGGAGTTCAAATAAGTTTAAAAAAATGAAATCCCTTTGTAACAGACGAGTTTCCGTATGAAATCCTGATACTTGGAAAGAGATTGTCCGTTTTGTACACGAAGTGCATCCAGTTTTTGCCGGGACCCTCTCAACTTTCTTGCACATGCTATGTGGATGATATGATGATACCATGCCAATTTTCAACCTTTTCAGAGTTCATTTGAAATGCTTTTCAATTTTAGGGTCTTATAGCTCAAAATAATTAGTAAATGCATGAAAAATAACAAATGAAGTCAGAAAGGATCGAAAAATGATGATGTGGCTTTGAATGGCGCATTTTGAACACACAAAAAGTCAGGAGTTCAAATAAGTTTTAAAAAATGAAATCCCTTTGTAACAGACGAGTTTCCGTATGGAATCCTGATACTTTGAAAGAGATTGTCCGTTTTGTACACGAAGTGCATCCAGTTTTTGCCGGGACCCTCTCAACTTTCTTGCACATGCTATGTGGATGAAATGATGATACCATGCCAACTTTCAACCTTTTCAGAGTTCATTTGAAATGCTTTTCAATTTTAGGGTCTTATAGCTCAAAATAATTAGTAAATGCATGAAAAATAACAAATGAAGTCAGAAAGGATCGAAAAATAATGATGTGGCTTTGAATGGTGCATTTTGAACACACAAAAAGTCATGAGTTCAAATAAGTTTTAAAAAATGAAATCCCTTTGTAACAGACGAGTTTCCGTATGAAATCCTGATACTTTCAAAGAGATTGTCCGTTTTGTACACGAAGTGCATCCAGTATTTGTCGGGACCCTCTCAACTTTCTTGCACATTCTGTGGATGAAATGATGATACCATGCCAGCTTTCAACCTTTTCAGAGTTCATTTGAAATGCTTTTCAATTTCAGGGTCTTATAGCTCAAAATAATTAGTAAATGCATGAAAAATAACAAATGAAGTCAGAAAAGATTGAAAAATGATGATGTGGCTTTGAATGGTGCATTCTGAACACACAAAAAGTCAGGAGTTCAAATAAGTTTTTAAAAATGAAATCCCTTTGTAACATACGTGTTTCCGTATGAAATCCTGATACTTTGAAAGAGATTGTCCGTTTTGTACACGAAGTGCATCCAGTTTTTGCCGGGACCCTCTCAACTTTCTTGCACATGCTATGTGGATGAAATGATGATACCATGCCAACTTTCAACCTTTTCAGAGTTCATTTGAAATGCTTTTCAATTTTAGGGTCTTATAGCTCAAAATAATTATTAAATGCATGAAAAATAACAAATGAAGTCAGAAAGGATCGAAAAACGATGATGTGGCTTTGAATGGTGCATTTTGAACACACAAAAAGTCTGGAGTTCAAATAAGTTTTAAAAAATGAAATCCCTTTGTAACAGACGAGTTTCCGTATGAAATCCTGATACTTTGAAAGAGATTGTCCGTTTTGTACACGAAGTGCATCCAGTTTTTGCCGGGACCCTCTCAACTTTCTTGCACATGCTATGTGGATGAAATGATGATACCATGCCAACTTTCAACCTTTTCAGAGTTCATTTGAAATGCTTTTCAATTTTAGGGTCTTATAGCTCAAAATAATTAGTAAATGCATGAAAAATAACAAAAGAAGTCAGAAAGGATCGAAAAATGATGATGTGGCTTTGAATGGTGCATTTTGAACACACAAAAAGTCTGGAGTTCAAATAAATTTTAAAAAATGAAATCCCTTTGTAACAGACGAGTTTCCGTATGAAATCCTGATACTTTGAAAGAGATTGTCCGTTTTGTACACGAAGTGCATCCAGTTTTTGCCGGGACCCTCTCAACTTTCTTGCACATGCTATGTGGATGAAATGATGATACCATGCCAACTTTCAACCTTTTCAGAGTTCATTTGAAATGCTTTTCAATTTTAGGGTCTTATAGCTCAAAATAATTAGCAAATGCATGAAAAATAACAAATGAAGTCAGAAAGGATCGAAAAATGATGATGTGGCTTTGAATGGTGCATTTTGAACACACAAAAAGACAGGAGTTCAAATAAGTTTTAAAAAATGAAATCCCTTTGTAACAGACGAGTTTCCGTATGAAATCCTGATACTTTGAAAGAGATTGTCCGTTTTGTACACAAGTGCATCCAGTATTTGTCGGGACCCTCTCAACTTTCTTGCACATTCAATGTGGATGAAATGATGATACCATGCCAACTTTCAACCTTTTCAGAGTTCATTTGAAATGCTTTTCAATTTCAGGGTCTTATAGCTCAAAATAATTAGTAAATGCATGAAAAAGAACAAATGAAGTCAGAAAAGATTGAAAAATGATGATGTGGCTTTGAATGGTGCATTATGAACACACAAAAAGTCAGGAGTTCAAATAAGTTTTTAAAAACGAAATCCCTTTGTAACATACGTGTTTCCGTATGAAATCCTGATACTTTGAAAGAGATTGTCCGTTTTGTACACGAAGTGCATCCAGTTTTTGCCGGGACCCTCTCAACTTTCTTGCACATGCTATGTGGATGAAATGATGATACCATGCCAACTTTCAACCTTTTCAGAGTTCATTTGAAATGCTTTTCAATTTTAGGGTCTTATAGCTCAAAATAATTAGTAAATGCATGAAATATAACAAATGAAGTCAGAAAAGATTGAAAAATGATCATGTGGCTTTGAATGGTGCATTCTGAACACACAAAAAGTCAGGAGTTCAAATAAGTTTTAAAAAATGAAATGCCTTTGTAACAGACGAGTTTCCGTATGAAATCCTGATACTTTGAAAGAGATTGTCCGTTTTGTACACGAAGTGCATCCAGTATTTGTCGGGACCCTCTCAACTCTCTTGCACATTCTATGTGGATGAAATGATGATACCATGCCAACTTTCAACCTTTTCAGAGTTCATTTGAAATGCTTTTAGATTTTAGGGTCTTATAGCTCAAAATAATTAGTAAATGCATGAAAAATAACAAATGAAGTCAGAAAGGATTGAAAAATGATGATGTGGCTTTGAATGGTGCATTTTGAACACACAAAAATTCAGGAGTTCAAATAAGTTTTAAAAAATGAAATCCCTTTGTAACAGACGAGTTTCCGTATGAAATCCTGATACTTTGAAAGAGATTGTCCGTTTTGTACACGAAGTGCATCCAGTTTTTGCCGGGACCCTCTCAACTTTCTTGCACATGCTATGTGAATGAAATGATGATACCATGCCAACTTTCAACCTTTTCAGAGTTCATTTGAAATGCTTTTCAATTTTAGGGTCTTATAGCTCAAAATAATTATTAAATGCATGAAAAATAACAAATGAAGTCAGAAAGGATCGAAAAATGATGATGTGTCTTTGAATGGTGCATTTTGAACACACAAAAAGTCAGGAGTTCAAATAAGTTTAAAAAAATGAAATCCCTTTGTAACAGACGAGTTTCCGTATGAAATCCTGATACTTGGAAAGAGATTGTCCATTTTGTACACGAAGTGCATCCAGTTTTTGCCGGGACCCTCTCAACTTTCTTGCACATGCTATGTGGATGATATGATGATACCATGCCAATTTTCAACCTTTTCAGAGTTCATTTGAAATGCTTTTCAATTTTAGGGTCTTATAGCTCAAAATAATTAGTAAATGCATGAAAAATAACAAATGAAGTCAGAAAGGATCGAAAAATGATGATGTGGCTTTGAATGGCGCATTTTGAACACACAAAAAGTCAGGAGTTCAAATAAGTTTTAAAAAATGAAATCCCTTTGTAACAGACGAGTTTCCGTATGGAATCCTGATACTTTGAAAGAGATTGTCCGTTTTGTACACGAAGTGCATCCAGTTTTTGCCGGGACCCTCTCAACTTTCTTGCACATGCTATGTGGATGAAATGATGATACCATGCCAACTTTCAACCTTTTCAGAGTTCATTTGAAATGCTTTTCAATTTTAGGGTCTTATAGCTCAAAATAATTAGTAAATGCATGAAAAATAACAAATGAAGTCAGAAAGGATCGAAAAATGATGATGTGGCTTTGAATGGTGCATTTTGAACACACAAAAAGTCAGGAGTTCAAATAAGTTTTAAAAAATGAAATCCCTTTGTAACAGACGAGTTTCCGTATGAAATCCTGATACTTTGAAAGAGATTGTCCGTTTTGTACACGAAGTGCATCCAGTTTTTGTCGGGACCCTCTCAACTTTCTTGCACATTCTGTGGATGAAATGATGATACCATGCCAGCTTTCAACCTTTTCAGAGTTCATTTGAAATGCTTTTCAATTTCAGGGTCATATAGCTCAAAATAATTAGTAAATGCATGAAAAATAACAAATGAAGTCAGAAAAGATTGAAAAATGATGATGTGGCTTTGAATGGTGCATTCTGAACACACAAAAAGTCAGGAGTTCAAATAAGTTTTAAAAAATGAAATCCCTTTGTAACATACGTGTTTCCGTATGAAATCCTGATACTTTGAAAGAGATTGTCCGTTTTGTACACGAAGTGCATCCAGTTTTTGCCGGGACCCTCTCAACTTTCTTGCACATGCTATGTGGATGAAATGATGATACCATGCCAACTTTCAACCTTTTCAGAGTTCATTTGAAATGCTTTTCAATTTTAGGGTCTTATAGCTCAAAATAATTAGTAAATGCATGAAAAATAACAAATGAAGTCAGAAAGGATCGAAAAATGATGATGTGGCTTTCAATGGTGCATTTTGAACACACAAAAAGTCAGGAGTTCAAATAAGTTTAAAAAATGAAATCCCTTTGTAACGGACGAGTTTCCGTATGGAATCCTGATACTTTGAAAGAGATTGTCCGTTTTGTACACGAAGTGCATCCAGTTTTTGCCGGGACCCTCTCAACTTTCTTGCACATGCTATGTGGATGAAATGATGATACCATGCCAACTTTCAACCTTTTCAGAGTTCATTTGAAATGCTTTTCAATTTTAGGGTCTTATAGCTCAAAATAATTAGTAAATGCATGAAAAATAACAAAAGAAGTCAGAAAGGATCGAAAAATGATAATGTGGCTTTGAATGGTGCATTTTGAACACACAAAAAGTCTGGAGTTCGAATAAGTTTTAAAAAATGAAATCCCTTTGTAACAGACGAGTTTCCGTATGAAATCCTGATACTTTGAAAGAGATTGTCCGTTTTGTACACGAAGTGCATCCAGTTTTTGCCGGGACCCTCTCAACTTTCCTGCACATGCTATGTGGATGAAATGATGATACCATGCCAACTTTCAACCTTTTCCGAGTTCATTTGAAATGCTTTTCAATTTTAGGGTCTTATAGCTCAAAATAATTAGTAAATGCATGAAAAATAACAAATGAAGTCAGAAAGGATCGAAAAATGATGATGTGGCTTTGAATGGTGCATTTTGAACACACAAAAAGTCAGGAGTTCAAATAAGTTTTAAAAAATGAAATCCCTTTGTAACAGACGAGTTTCCGTATGAAATCCTGATACTTTGAAAGAGATTGTCCCTTTTGTACACGAAGTGCATCCAGTAATTGTCGGGACCCTCTCAACTTTCTTGCACATGCTATGTGGATGAAATGATGGTACCATGCCAACTTTCAACCTTTTCAGAGTTCATTTGAAATGCTTTTCAATTTTAGGGTCTTATAGCTCAAAATAATTAGAAAATGCATGAAAAATAACAAATGAAGTCAGAAAGGATCGAAAAATGATGATGTGGCTTTGAATGGTGCATTTTGAACACACAAAAAGTCAGGAGTTCAAATAAGTTTTAAAAAATGAAATCCCTTTGTAACAGACGAGTTTCCGTATGAAATCCTGATACTTTGAAAGAGATTGTCCGTTTTGTACACGAAGTGCATCCAGTTTTTGCCGGGACCCTCTCAACTTTCTTGCACATGCTATGTGGATGAAATGATGATACCATGCCAACTTTCAACCTTTTCAGAGTTCATTTGAAATGCTTTTCAATTTTAGGGTCTTATAGCTCAAAATAATTAGTAAATGCATGAAAAATAACAAATGAAGTTAGAAAGGATCGAAAATGATGATGTGGCTTTGAATGGTGCATTTTGAACACACAAAAAGTCAGGAGTTCAAATAAGTTTTAAAAAATGAAATCCCTTTGTAACAGACGAGTTTCCGTATGGAATCCTGATACTTTGAAAGAGATTGTCCGTTTTGTACACGAAGTGCATCCAGTAATTGTCGGGACCCTCTCAACTTTCTTGCACATGCTATGTGGATGAAATGATGATACCATGCCAACTTTCAACCTTTTCAGAGTTCATTTGAAATGCTTTTCAATTTTGGGGTCTTATAGCTCAAAATAATTAGTAAATGCATGAAAAATAACAAAAGAAGTCAGAAAGGATCGAAAAATGATAATGTGGCTTTGAATGGTGCATTTTGAACACACAAAAAGTCTGGAGTTCGAATAAGTTTTAAAAATGAAATCCCTTTGTAACAGACGAGTTTCCGTATGAAATCCTGATACTTTGAAAGAGATTGTCCGTTTTGTACACGAAGTGCATCCAGTTTTTGCCGGGACCCTCTCAACTTTCTTGCACATGCTATGTGGATGAAATGATGATACCATGCCAACTTTCAACCTTTTCAGAGTTCATTTGAAATGCTTTTCAATTTTAGGGTCTTATAGCTCAAAATAATTAGTAAATGCATGAAAAATAACAAATGAAGTCAGAAAGGATCGAAAAATGATGATGTGGCTTTGAATGGTGTATTTTGAACACACAAAAAGTCAGGAGTTCAAATAAGTTTTAAAAAATGAAATCCCTTTGTAACAGACGAGTTTCCGTATGAAATCCTGATACTTTCAAAGAGATTGTCCCTTTTGTAGACGAAGTGCATCCAGTATTTTTCGGGACCCTCTCAACTTTCTTGCACATGCTATGTGGATGAAATGATGATACCATGCCAGCTTTCAACCTTTTCAGAGTTCATTTGAAATGCTTTTCAATTTTAGGGTCTTATAGCTCAAAATAATTAGTAAATGCATGAAAAATAACAAATGAAGTCAGAAAAGATTGAAAAATGATGATGTGGCTTTGAATGGTACATTCTGAACACACAAAAAGTCAGGAGTTCAAATAAGTTTTAAAAAATGAAATCCCTTTGTAACAGACGAGTTTCCGTATGAAATCCTGATACTTTGAAAGAGATTGTCCGTTTTGTACACGAAGTGCATCCAGTTTTTGCCGGGACCCTCTCAACTTTCTTGCACATGCTATGTGGATGAAATGATGATACCATGCCAACTTTCAACCTTTTCAGAGTTCATTTGAAATGCTTTTCAATTTTAGGGTCTTATAGCTCAAAATAATTAGTAAATGCATGAAAAATAACAAATGAAGTCAGAAAGGATCGAAAAATGATGATGTGGCTTTGAATGGTGCATTTTGAACACACAAAAAGTCACGAGTTCAAATAAGTTGTAAAAAATGAAATCCCTTTGTAACAGACGAGTTTCCGTATGGAATCCTGATACTTTGAAAGAGATTGTCCGTTTTGTACACGAAGTGCATCCAGTTTTTGTCGGGACCCTCTCAACTTTCTTGCACATGCTATGTGGATGAAATGATGATACCATGCCAACTTTCAACCTTTTCAGAGTTCATTTGAAATGCTTTTCAATTTTAGGGTCTTATAGCTCAAAATAATTAGTAAATGCATGAAAAATAACAAAAGAAGTCAGAAAGGATCGAAAAATGATAATGTGGCTTTGAATGGTGCATTTTGAACACACAAAAAGTCTGGAGTTCGAATAAGTTTTAAAAAATGAAATCCCTTTGTAACAGACGAGTTTCCGTATGAAATCCTGATACTTTGAAAGAGATTGTCCGTTTTGTACACGAAGTGCATCCAGTTTTTGCCGGGACCCTCTCAACTTTCCTGCACATGCTATGTGGATGAAATGATGATACCATGCCAACTTTCAACCTTTTCCGAGTTCATTTGAAATGCTTTTCAATTTTAGGGTCTTATAGCTCAAAATAATTAGTAAATGCATGAAAAATAACAAATGAAGTCAGAAAGGATCGAAAAATGATGATGTGGCTTTGAATGGTGCATTTTGAACACACAAAAAGTCAGGAGTTCAAATAAGTTTAAAAAAATGAAATCCCTTTGTAACAGACGAGTTTCCGTATGAAATCCTGATACTTTGAAAGAGATTGTCCCTTTTGTACACGAAGTGCATCCAGTAATTGTCGGGACCCTCTCAACTTTCTTGCACATGCTATGTGGATGAAATGATGGTACCATGCCAACTTTCAACCTTTTCAGAGTTCATTTGAAATGCTTTTCAATTTTAGGGTCTTATAGCTCAAAATAATTAGAAAATGCATGAAAAATAACAAATGAAGTCAGAAAGGATCGAAAAATGATGATGTGGCTTTGAATGGTGCATTTTGAACACACAAAAAGTCAGGAGTTCAAATAAGTTTTAAAAAATGAAATCCCTTTGTAACAGACGAGTTTCCGTATGAAATCCTGATACTTTGAAAGAGATTGTCCGTTTTGTACACGAAGTGCATCCAGTTTTTGCCGGGACCCTCTCAACTTTCTTGCACATGCTATGTGGATGAAATGATGATACCATGCCAGCTTTCAACCTTTTCAGAGTTCATTTGAAATGCTTTTCAATTTTAGGGTCTTATAGCTCAAAATAATTAGTAAATGCATGAAAAATAACAAATGAAGTCAGAAAAGATTGAAAAATGATGATGTGGCTTTGAATGGTACATTCTGAACACACAAAAAGTCAGGAGTTCAAATAAGTTTTAAAAAATGAAATCCCTTTGTAACAGACGAGTTTCCGTATGAAATCCTGATACTTTGAAAGAGATTGTCCGTTTTGTACACGAAGTGCATCCAGTTTTTGCCGGGACCCTCTCAACTTTCTTGCACATGCTATGTGGATGAAATGATGATACCATGCCAGCTTTCAACCTTTTCAGAGTTCATTTGAAATGCTTTTCAATTTTAGGGTCTTATAGCTCAAAATAATTAGTAAATGCATGAAAAATAACAAATGAAGTCAGAAAGGATCGAAAAATGATGATGTGGCTTTGAATGGTGCATTTTGAACACACAAAAAGTCAGGAGTTCAAATAAGTTTTAAAAAATGAAATCCCTTTGTAACAGACGAGTTTCCGTATGAAATCCTGATACTTTGAAAGAGATTGTCCCTTTTGTAGACGAAGTGCATCCAGTATTTTTCGGGACCCTCTCCACTTTCTTGCACATGCTATGTGGATGAAATGATGATACCATGCCAGCTTTCAACCTTTTCAGAGTTCATTTGAAATGCTTTTCAATTTTAGGGTCTTATAGCTCAAAATAATTAGTAAATCAATGAAAAATAACAAATGAAGTCAGAAAAGATTGAAAAATGATGATGTGGCTTTGAATGGTGCATTCTGAACACACAAAAAGTCAGGAGTTCAAATAAGTTTTTAAAAATGAAATCCCTTTGTAACATACGTGTTTCCGTATTAAATCCTGATACTTTGAAAGAGATTGTCCGTTTTGTACACGAAGTGCATCCAGTTTTTGCCGGGACCCTCTCAACTTTCTTGCACATGCTATGTGGATGAAATGATGATACCATGCCAACTTTCAACCTTTTCAGAGTTCATTTGAAATGCTTTTCAATTTTAGGGTCTTATAGCTCAAAATAATTAGTAAATGCATGAAAAATAACAAATGAAGTCAGAAAGGATCGAAAAATGATGATGTGGCTTTGAATGGTGCATTTTGAACACACAAAAAGTCAGGAGTTCAAATAAGTTTTAAAAAATGAAATCCCTTTGTAACAGACGAGTTTCCGTATGAAATCCTGATACTTTGAAAGAGATTGTCCCTTTTGTAGACGAAGTGCATCCAGTATTTTTCAGGACCCTCTCCACTTTCTTGCACATGCTATGTGGATGAAATGATGATACCATGCCAGCTTTCAACCTTTTCAGAGTTCATTTGAAATGCTTTTCAATTTTAGGGTCTTATAGCTCAAAATAATTAGTAAATGCATGAAAAATAACAAATGAAGTCAGAAAAGATTGAAAAATGATGATGTGGCTTTGAATGGTGCATTCTGAACACACAAAAAGTCAGGAGTTCAAATAAGTTTTTAAAAATGAAATCCCTTTGTAACATACGTGTTTCCGTATGAAATCCTGATACTTCGAAAGAGATTGTCCGTTTTGTACACGAAGTGCATCCAGTTTTTGCCGGGACCCTCTCAACTTTCTTGCACATGCTATGTGGATGAAATGATGATACCATGCCAACTTTCAACCTTTTCAGAGTTCATTTGAAATGCTTTTCAATTTTAGGGTCTTATAGCTCAAAATAATTAGTAAATGCATGAAAAATAACAAATGAAGTCAGAAAGGATCGAAAAATGATGATGTGGCTTTGAATGGTGCATTTTGAACACACAAAAAGTCAGGAGTTCAAATAAGTTTTAAAAAATGAAATCCCTTTGTAACAGACGAGTTTCCGTATGAAATCCTGATACTTTGAAAGAGATTGTCCCTTTTGTAGACGAAGTGCATCCAGTATTTTTCGGGACCCTCTCCACTTTCTTGCACATGCTATGTGGATGAAATGATGATACCATGCCAGCTTTCAACCTTTTCAGAGTTCATTTGAAATGCTTTTCAATTTTAGGGTCTTATAGCTCAAAATAATTAGTAAATGCATGAAAAATAACAAATGAAGTCAGAAAAGATTGAAAAATGATGATGTGGCTTTGAATGGTGCATTCTGAACACACAAAAAGTCAGGAGTTCAAATAAGTTTTTAAAAATGAAATCCCTTTGTAACATACGTGTTTCCGTATGAAATCCTGATACTTTGAAAGAGATTGTCCGTTTTGTACACGAAGTGCATCCAGTTTTTGCCGGGACCCTCTCAACTTTCTTGCACATGCTATGTGGATGAAATGATGATACCATGCCAACTTTCAACCTTTTCAGAGTTCATTTGAAATGCTTTTCAATTTTAGGGTCTTATAGCTCAAAATAATTAGTAAATGCATGAAAAATAACAAATGAAGTCAGAAAGGATCGAAAAATGATGATGTGGCTTTGAATGGTGCATTTTGAACACACAAAAAGTCAGGAGTTCAAATAAGTTTTAAAAAATGAAATCCCTTTGTAACAGACGAGTTTCCGTATGAAATCCTGATACTTTGAAAGAGATTGTCCCTTTTGTAGACGAAGTGCATCCAGTATTTTTCGGGACCCTCTCAACTTTCTTGCACATGCTATGTGGATGAAATGATGATACCATGCCAGCTTTCAACCTTTTCAGAGTTCATTTGAAATGCTTTTCAATTTTAGGGTCTTATAGCTCAAAATAATTAGTAAATGCATGAAAAATAACAAATGAAGTCAGAAAGGATCGAAAAATGATGATGTGGCTTTGAATGGTGCATTTTGAACACACAAAAAGTCAGGAGTTCAAATAAGTTTTAAAAAATGAAATCCCTTTGTAACAGACGAGTTTCCGTATGAAATCCTGATACTTTGAAAGAGATTGTCCCTTTTGTAGACGAAGTGCATCCAGTATTTTTCGGGACCCTCTCCACTTTCTTGCACATGCTATGTGGATGAAATGATGATACTATGCCAGCTTTCAACCTTTTCAGAGTTCATTTGAAATGCTTTTCAATTTTTGGGTCTTATAGCTCAAAATAATTAGTAAATGCATGAAAAATAACAAATGAAGTCAGAAAAGATTGAAAAATGATGATGTGGCTTTGAATGGTGCATTCTGAACACACAAAAAGTCAGGAGTTCAAATAAGTTTTTAAAAATGAAATCCCTTTGTAACAGACGAGTTTCCGTATGAAATCCTGATACTTTGAAAGAGATTGTCCGTTTTGTACACGAAGTGCATCCAGTTTTTGCCGGGACCCTCTCAACTTTCTTGCACATGCTATGTGGATGAAATGATGATACCATGCCAACATTCAACCTTTTCAGAGTTCATTTGAAATGCTTTTCAATTTTAGGGTCTTATAGCTCAAAATAATTAGTAAATGCATGAAAAATAACAAATGAAGTCAGAAAGGATCGAAAAATGATGATGTGGCTTTGAATGGTGCATTTTGAACACACAAAAAGTCAGGAGTTCAAATAAGTTTTAAAAAATGAAATCCCTTTGTAACAGACGAGTTTCCGTATGAAATCCTGATACTTTGAAAGAGATTGTCCCTTTTGTAGACGAAGTGCATCCAGTATTTTTCGGGACCCTCTCCACTTTCTTGCACATGCTATGTGGATGAAATGATGATACTATGCCAGCTTTCAACCTTTTCAGAGTTCATTTGAAATGCTTTTCAATTTTAGGGTCTTATTGCTCAAAATAATTAGTAAATGCATGAAAAATAACAAATGAAGTCAGAAAAGATTGAAAAATGATGATGTGGCTTTGAATGGTGCATTCTGAACACACAAAAAGTCAGGAGTTCAAATAAGTTTTTAAAAATGAAATCCCTTTGTAACATACGTGTTTCCGTATGAAATCCTGATACTTTGAAAGAGATTGTCCGTTTTGTACACGAAGTGCATCCAGTTTTTGCCGGGACCCTCTCAACTTTCTTGCACATGCTATGTGGATGAAATGATGATACCATGCCACCTTTCAACCTTTTCAGAGTTCATTTGAAATGCTTTTCAATTTTAGGGTCTTATAGCTCAAAATAATTAGTAAATGCATGAAAAATAACAAATGAAGTCAGAAAGGATCGAAAAATGATGATGTGGCTTTGAATGGTGCATTTTGAACACACAAAAAGTCAGGAGTTCAAATAAGTTTTAAAAAATGAAATCCCTTTGTAACAGACGAGTTTCCGTATGAAATCCTGATACTTTGAAAGAGATTGTCCCTTTTGTAGACGAAGTGCATCCAGTATTTTTCGGGACCCTCTCCACTTTCTTGCACATGCTATGTGGATGAAATGATGATACCATGCCAGCTTTCAACCTTTTCAGAGTTCATTTGAAATGCTTTTCAATTTTAGGGTCTTATAGCTCAAAATAATTAGTAAATGCATGAAAAATAACAAATGAAGTCAGAAAAGATTGAAAAATGATGATGTGGCTTTGAATGGTGCATTCTGAACACAAAAAAAGTCAGGAGTTCAAATAAGTTTTTAAAAATGAAATCCCTTTGTAACATACGTGTTTCCGTATGAAATCCTGATACTTTGAAAGAGATTGTCCGTTTTGTACACGAAGTGCATCCAGTTTTTGCCGGGACCCTCTCAACTTTGTTGCACATGCTATGTGGATGAAATGATGATACCATGCCAACTTTCAACCTTTTCAGAGTTCATTTGAAATTCTTTTCAATTTTAGGGTCTTATAGCTCAAAATAATTAGTAAATGCATGAAAAATAACAAATGAAGTCAGAAAGGATCGAAAAATGATGATGTGGCTTTGAATGGTGCATTTTGAACACACAAAAAGTCAGGAGTTCAAATAAGTTTTAAAAAATGAAATCCCTTTGTAACAGACGAGTTTCCGTATGAAATCCTGATACTTTGAAAGAGATTGTCCCTTTTGTAGACGAAGTGCATCCAGTATTTTTCGGGACCCTCTCAAATTTCTTGCACATGCTATGTGGATGAAATGATGATACCATGCCAGCTTTCAACCTTTTCAGAGTTCATTTGAAATGCTTTTCAATTTTAGGGTCTTGTAGCTCAAAATAATTAGTAAATGCATGAAAAATAACAAATGAAGTCAGAAAAGATTGAAAAATGATGATGTGGCTTTGAATGGTGCATTCTGAACACACAAAAAGTCAGGAGTTCAAATAAGTTTTAAAAAATGAAATCCCTTTGTAACAGACGAGTTTCCGTATGAAATCCTGATACTTTGAAAGAGATTGTCCGTTTTGTACACGAAGTGCATCCAGTTTTTGCCGGGACCCTCTCAACTTTGTTGCACATGCTATGTGGATGAAATGATGATACCATGCCAGCTTTCAACCTTTTCAGAGTTCATTTGAAATGCTTTTCAATTTTAGGGTCTTATAGCTCAAAATAATTAGTAAATGCATGAAAAATAACAAATGAAGTCAGAAAAGATTGAAAAATGATGATGTGGCTTTGAATGGTGCATTCTGAACACACAAAAAGTCAGGAGTTCAAATAAGTTTTAAAAAATGAAATCCCTTTGTAACAGACGAGTTTCCGTATGAAATCCTGATACTTTGAAAGAGATTGTCCGTTTTGTACACGAAGTGCATCCAGTTTTTGCCGGGACCCTCTCAACTTTCTTGCACATGCGATGTGGATGAAATGATGATACCATGCCAACTTTCAACCTTTTCAGAGTTCATTTGAAATGCTTTTCAATTTTAGGGTCTTATAGCTCAAAATAATTAGTAAATGCATGAAAAATAACAAATGAAGTCAGAAAGGATCGAAAAATGATGATGTGGCTTTGAATGGTGCATTTTGAACACACAAAAAGTCAGGAGTTCAAATAAGTTTTAAAAAATGAAATCCCTTTGTAACAGACGAGTTTCCGTATGAAATCCTGATACTTTGAAAGAGATTGTCCCTTTTGTAGACGAAGTGCATCCAGTATTTTTCGGGACCCTCTCCACTTTCTTGCACATGCTATGTGGATGAAATGATGATACCATGCCAGCTTTCAACCTTTTCAGAGTTCATTTGAAATGCTTTTCAATTTTAGGGTCTTATAGCTCAAAATAATTAGTAAATGCATGAAAAATAACAAATGAAGTCAGAAAAGATTGAAAAATGATGATGTGGCTTTGAATGGTGCATTCTGAACACACAAAAAGTCAGGAGTTCAAATAAGTTTTTAAAAATGAAATCCCTTTGTAACATACGTGTTTCCGTATGAAATCCTGATACTTTGAAAGAGATTGTCCGTTTTGTACACGAAGTGCATCCAGTTTTTGCCGGGACCCTCTCAACTTTCTTGCACATGCTATGTGGATGAAATGATGATACCATGCCAGCTTTCAACCTTTTCAGAGTTCAGTTGAAATGCTTTTCAATTTTAGGGTCTTATAGCTCAAAATAATTAGTAAATGCATGAAAAATAACAAATGAAGTCAGAAAGGATCGAAAAATGATGATGTGGCTTTGAATGGTGCATTTTGAACACACAAAAAGTCAGGAGTTCAAATAAGTAATAAAAAATGAAATCCCTTTGTAACAGACGAGTTTCCGTATGAAATCCTGATACTTTGAAAGAGATTGTCCCTTTTGTAGACGAAGTGCATCCAGTATTTTTCGGGACCCTCTAAACTTTCTTGCACATGCTATGTGGATGAAATGATGATACCATGCCAGCTTTCAACCTTTTCAGAGTTCATTTGAAATGCTTTTCAATTTTAGGGTCTTATAGCTCAAAATAATTAGTAAATGCATGAAACATAACAAATGAAGTCAGAAAAGATTGAAAAATGATGATGTGGCTTTGAATGGTGCATTCTGAACACACAAAAAGTCAGGAGTTCAAATAAGTTTTTAAAAATGAAATCCCTTTGTAACATACGTGTTTCCGTATGAAATCCTGATACTTTGAAAGAGATTGTCCGTTTTGTACACGAAGTGCATCCAGTTTTTGCCGGGACCCTCTCAACTTTGTTGCACATGCTATGTGGAAGAAATGATGATACCATGCCAACTTTCAACCTTTTCAGAGTTCATTTGAAATGCTTTTCAATTTTAGGGTCTTATAGCTCAAAATAATTAGTAAATGCATGAAAAATAACAAATGAAGTCAGAAAGGATCGAAAAATGATGATGTGGATTTGAATGGTGCATTTTGAACACACAAAAAGTCAGGAGTTCAAATAAGTTTAAAAAAATGAAATCCCTTTGTAACAGACGAGTTTCCGTATGAAATCCTGATACTTTGAAAGAGATTGTCCCTTTTGTAGACGAAGTGCATCCAGTATTTTTCGGGACCCTCTCAACTTTCTTGCACATGCTATGTGGATGAAATGATGATACCATGCCAACTTTCAACCTTTTCAGAGTTCATTTGAAATGCTTTTCAATTTTAGGGTCTTATAGCTCAAAATAATTAGTAAATGCATGAAAAATAACAAATGAAGTCAGAAAAGATTGAAAAATGATGATGTGGCTTTGAATGGTGCATTCTGAACACACAAAAAGTCAGGAGTTCAAATAAGTTTTAAAAAATGAAATCCCTTTGTAACAGACGAGTTTCCGTATGAAATCCTGATACTTTGAAAGAGATTGTCCGTTTTGTACACGAAGTGCATCCAGTTTTTGCCGGGACCCTCTCAACTTTCTTGCACATGCTATGTGGATGAAATGATGATACCATGCCAACTTTCAACCTTTTCAGAGTTCATTTGAAATGCTTTTCAATTTTAGGGTCTTATAGCTCAAAATAATTAGTAAATGCATGAAAAATAACAAATGAAGTCAGAAAGGATCGAAAAATGATGATGTGGCTTTGAATGGTGCATTTTGAACACACAAAAAGTCAGGAGTTCAAATAAGTTTAAAAAAATGAAATCCCTTTGTAACAGACGAGTTTCCGTATGAAATCCTGATACTTTGAAAGAGATTGTCCCTTTTGTACACGAAGTGCATCCAGTTTTTGCCAGGACCCTCTCAACTTTCTTGCACATGCTATGTGGATGAAATGATGATACCATGCCAACTTTCAACGTTTTCAGAGTTCATTTGAAATGCTTTTCAATTTTAGTGTCTTATAGCTCAAAATAATTAGTAAATGCATGAAACATAACAAATGAAGTCAGAAAAGATTGAAAAATGATGATGTGGCTTTGAATGGTGCATTCTGAACACACAAAAAGTCAGGAGTTCAAATAAGTTTTTAAAAATGAAATCCCTTTGTAACATACGTGTTTCCGTATGAAATCCTGATACTTTGAAAGAGATTGTCCGTTTTGTACACGAAGTGCATCCAGTTTTTGCCGGGACCCTCTCAACTTTGTTGCACATGCTATGTGGATGAAATGATGATACCATGCCAACTTTCAACCTTTTCAGAGTTCATTTGAAATGCTTTTCAATTTTAGGGTCTTATAGCACAAAATAATTAGTAAATGCATGAAAAATAACAAATGAAGTCAGAAAGGATCGAAAAATGATGATGTGGATTTGAATGGTGCATTTTGAACACACAAAAAGTCAGGAGTTCAAATAAGTTTAAAAAAATGAAATCCCTTTGTAACAGACGAGTTTCCGTATGAAATCCTGATACTTTGAAAGAGATTGTCCCTTTTGTAGACGAAGTGCATCCAGTATTTTTCGGGACCCTCTCAACTTTCTTGCACATGCTATGTGGATGAAATGATGATACCATGCCAGCTTTCAACCTTTTCAGAGTTCATTTGAAATGCTTTTCAATTTTAGGGTCTTATAGCTCAAAATAATTAGTAAATGCATGAAAAATAACAAATGAAGTCAGAAAAGATTGAAAAATGATGATGTGGCTTTGAATGGTGCATTCTGAACACACAAAAAGTCAGGAGTTCAAATAAGTTTTAAAAAATGAAATCCCTTTGTAACAGACGAGTTTCCGTATGAAATCCTGATACTTTGAAAGAGATTGTCCGTTTTGTACACGAAGTGCATCCAGTTTTTGCCGGGACCCTCTCAACTTTCTTGCACATGCTATGTGGATGAAATGATGATACCATGCCAACTTTCAACCTTTTCAGAGTTCATTTGAAATGCTTTTCAATTTTAGGGTCTTATAGCTCAAAATAATTAGTAAATGCATGAAAAATAACAAATGAAGTCAGAAAGGATCGAAAAATGATGATGTGGCTTTGAATGGTGCATTTTGAACACACAAAAAGTCAGGAGTTCAAATAAGTTTTAAAAAATGAAATCCCTTTGTAACAGACGAGTTTCCGTATGAAATCCTGATACTTTGAAAGAGATTGTCCCTTTTGTAGACGAAGTGCATCCACTATTTTTCGGGACCCTCTCAACTTTCTTGCACATGCTATGTGGATGAAATGATGATACCATGCCAACTCTCAACCTTTTCAGAGTTCATTTGAAATGCTTTTCAATTTTAGGGTCTTATAGCTAAAAATAATTAGTAAATGCATGAAAAATAACAAATGAAGTCAGAAAAGATTGAAAAATGATGATGTGGCTTTGAATGGTGCATTCTGAACACACCAAAAGTCAGGAGTTCAAATAAGTTTTAAAAAATGAAATCCCTTTGTAACAGACGAGTTTCCGTATGAAATCCTGATACTTTGAAAGAGATTGTCCGTTTTGTACACGAAGTGCATCCAGTTTTTGCCGGGACCCTCTCAACTTTCTTGCACATGCTATGTGGATGAAATGATGATACCATGCCAACTTTCAACCTTTTCAGAGTTCATTTGAAATGCTTTTCAATTTTAGGGTCTTATAGCTCAAAATAATTAGTAAATGCATGAAAAATAACAAATGAAGTCAGAAAGGATCGAAAAATGATGATGTGGCTTTGAATGGTGCATTTTGAACACACAAAAAGTCAGGAGTTCAAATAAGTTTTAAAAAATGAAATCCCTTTGTAACAGACGAGTTTCCGTATGAAATCCTGATACTTTGAAAGAGATTGTCCCTTTTGTAGACGAAGTGCATCCACTATTTTTCGGGACCCTCTCAACTTTCTTGCACATGCTATGTGGATGAAATGATGATACCATGCAAACTCTCAACCTTTTCAGAGTTCATTTGAAATGCTTTTCAATTTTAGGGTCTTATAGCTAAAAATAATTAGTAAATGCATGAAAAATAACAAATGAAGTCAGAAAAGATTGAAAAATGATGATGTGGCTTTGAATGGTGCATTCTGAACACACCAAAAGTCAGGAGTTCAAATAAGTTTTAAAAAATGAAATCCCTTTGTAACAGACGAGTTTCCGTATGAAATCCTGATACTTTGAAAGAGATTGTCCGTTTTGTACACGAAGTGCATCCAGTTTTTGCCGGGACCCTCTCAACTTTCTTGCACATGCTATGTGGATGAAATGATGATACCATGCCAACTTTCAACCTTTTCAGAGTTCATTTGAAATGCTTTTCAATTTTAGGGTCTTATAGCTCAAAATAATTAGTAAATGCATGAAAAATAACAAATGAAGTCAGAAAGGATCGAAAAATGATGATGTGGCTTTGAATGGTGCATTTTGAACACACAAAAAGTCAGGAGTTCAAATAAGTTTTAAAAAATGAAATCCCTTTGTAACAGACGAGTTTCCGTATGAAATCCTGATACTTTGAAAGAGATTGTCCCTTTTGTAGACGAAGTGCATCCACTATTTTTCGGGACCCTCTCAACTTTCTTGCACATGCTATGTGGATGAAAATGATGATACCATGCCAACTCTCAACCTTTTCAGAGTTCATTTGAAATGCTTTTCAATTTTAGGGTCTTATAGCTAAAAATAATTAGTAAATGCATGAAAAATAACAAATGAAGTCAGAAAAGATTGAAAAATGATGATGTGGCTTTGAATGGTGCATTCTGAACACACCAAAAGTCAGGAGTTCAAATAAGTTTTAAAAAATGAAATCCCTTTGTAACAGACGAGTTTCCGTATGAAATCCTGATACTTTGAAAGAGATTGTCCGTTTTGTACACGAAGTGCATCCAGTTTTTGCCGGGACCCTCTCAACTTTCTTGCACATGTTATGTGAATGAAATGATGATACCATGCCAACTTTCAACCTTTTCAGAGTTCATTTGAAATGCTTTTCAATTTTAGGGTCTTATAGCTCAAAATAATTAGTAAATGCATGAAAAATAACAAATGAAGTCAGAAAGGATCGAAAAATGATGATGTGGCTTTGAATGGTGCATTTTGAACACACAAAAAGTCAGGAGTTCAAATAAGTTTTAAAAAATGAAATCCCTTTGTAACAGACGAGTTTCCGTATGAAATCCTGATACTTTGAAAGAGATTGTCCCTTTTGTACACGAAGTGCATCCAGTTTTTGCCGGGACCCTCTCAACTTTCTTGCACATGCTATGTGGATGAAATGATGATACCATGCCAACTCTCAACCTTTTCAGAGTTCATTTGAAATGCTTTTCAATTTTAGGGTCTTATAGCTAAAAATAATTAGTAAATGCATGAAAAATAACAAATGAAGTCAAAAAAGATTGAAAAATGATGATGTGGCTTTGAATGGTGCATTCTGAACACACCAAAAGTCAGGAGTTCAAATAAGTTTTAAAAAATGAAATCCCTTTGTAACAGACGAGTTTCCGTATGAAATCCTGATACTTTGAAAGAGATTGTCCGTTTTGTACACGAAGTGCATCCAGTTTTTGCCGGGACCCTCTCAACTTTCTTGCACATGTTATGTGAATGAAATGATGATACCATGCCAACTTTCAACCTTTTCAGAGTTCATTTGAAATGCTTTTCAATTTTAGGGTCTTATAGCTCAAAATAATTAGTAAATGCATGAAAAATAACAAATGAAGTCAGAAAGGATCGAAAAATGATGATGTGGCTTTGAATGGTGCATTTTGAACACACAAAAAGTTAGGAGTTCAAATAAGTTTTAAAAAATGAAATCCCTTTGTAACAGACGAGTTTCCGTATGAAATCCTGATACTTTGAAAGAGATTGTCCCTTTTGTACACGAAGTGCATCCAGTTTTTGCCAGGACCCTCTCAACTTTCTTGCACATGCTATGTGGATGAAATGATGATACCATGCCAACTTTCAACGTTTTCAGAGTTCATTTGAAATGCTTTTCAATTTTAGGGTCTTATAGCTCAAAATAATTAGTAAATGCATGAAAAATAACAAATGAAGTCAGAAAGGAACGAAAAATGATGATGTGGCTTTGAATGGTGCATTTTGAACACACAAAAAGTCAGGAGTTCAAATAAGTTTTAAAAAATGAAATCCCTTTGTAACAGACGAGTTTCCGTATGGAATCCTGATACTTTGAAAGAGATTGTCCGTTTTGTACACGAAGTGCATCCAGTTTTTGCCGGGACCCTCTCAACTTTCTTGCACATGCTATGTGGATGAAATGATGATACCATGCCAGCTTTCAACCTTTTCAGAGTTCATTTGAAATGCTTTTCAATTTTAGGGTCTTATAGCTCAAAATAATTAGTAAATGCATGAAAAATAACAAAAGAAGTCAGAAAGGATCGAAAAATGATCATGTGGCTTTGAATGGTGCATTCTGAACACACAAAAAGTCTGGAGTTCAAATAAGTTTTAAAAAATGAAATCCCTTTGTAACAGACGAGTTTCCGTATGAAATCCTGATACTTTGAAAGAGATTATCCGTTTTGTACACGAAGTGCATCCAGTTTTTTCCGGGACCCTCTCAACTTTCTTGCACATGCTATGTGGATGAAATGATGATACCATGCCAACTTTCAACCTTTTCAGAGTTCATTTGAAATGCTTTTCAATTTTAGGGTCTTATAGCTCAAAATAATTAGTAAATGCATGAAAAATAACAAATGAAGTCAGAAAGGATCGAAAAATGATGATGTGGCTTTGAATGGTGCATTTTGAACACACAAAAAGTCAGGAGTTCAAATAAGTTTTATAAAATGAAATCCCTTTGTAACAGACGAGTTTCCGTATGAAATCCTGATACTTTGAAAGAGATTGTCCCTTTTGTAGACGAAGTGCATCCAGTATTTTTCGGGACCCTCTCAAATTTCTTGCACATGCTATGTGGATGAAATGATGATACCATGCCAGCTTTCAACCTTTTCAGAGTTCATTTGAAATGCTTTTCAATTTTAGGGTCTTATAGCTCAAAATAATTAGTAAATGCATGAAAAATAACAAATGAAGTCAGAAAAGATTGAAAAATGATGATGTGGCTTTGAATGGTGCATTCTGAACACACAAAAAGTCAGGAGTTCAAATAAGTTTTAAAAAATGAAATCCCTTTGTAACAGACGAGTTTCCGTATGAAATCCTGATACTTTGAAAGAGATTGTCCGTTTTGTACACGAAGTGCATCCAGTTTTTGCCGGGACCCTCTCAACTTTCTTGCACATGCTATGTGGATGAAATGATGATACCATGCCAACTTTCAACCTTTTCAGAGTTCATTTGAAATGCTTTTCAATTTTACGGTCTTATAGCTCAAAATAATTAGTAAATGCATGAAAAATAACAAATGAAGTCAGAAAGGATCGAAAAATGATGATGTGGCTTTGAATGGTGCATTTTTAACACACAAAAAGTCAGGAGTTCAAATAAGTTTTAAAAAATGAAATCCCTTTGTAACAGACGAGTTTCCGTATGAAATCCTGATACTTTGAAAGAGATTGTCCCTTTTGTAGACGAAGTGCATCCACTATTTTTCGGGACCCTCTCAACTTTCTTGCACATGCTATGTGGATGAAATGATGATACCATGCCAACTCTCAACCTTTTCAGAGTTCATTTGAAATGCTTTTCAATTTTAGGGTCTTATAGCTAAAAATAATTAGTAAATGCATGAAAAATAACAAATGAAGTCAGAAAAGATTGAAAAATGATGATGTGGCTTTGAATGGTGCATTCTGAACACACCAAAAGTCAGGAGTTCAAATAAGTTTTAAAAAATGAAATCCCTTTGTAACAGACGAGTTTCCGTATGAAATCCTGATACTTTGAAAGAGATTGTCCGTTTTGTACACGAAGTGCATCCAGTTTTTGCCGGGACCCTCTCAACTTTCTTGCACATGTTATGTGAATGAAATGATGATACCATGCCAACTTTCAACCTTTTCAGAGTTCATTTGAAATGCTTTTCAATTTTAGGGTCTTATAGCTCAAAATAATTAGTAAATGCATGAAAAATAACAAATGAAGTCAGAAAGGATCGAAAAATGATGATGTGGCTTTGAATGGTGCATTTTGAACACACAAAAAGTCAGGAGTTCAAATAAGTTTTAAAAAATGAAATCCCTTTGTAACAGACGAGTTTCCGTATGAAATCATGATACTTTGAAAGAGATTGTCCCTTTTGTACACGAAGTGCATCCAGTTTTTGCCGGGACCCTCTCAACTTTCTTGCACATGCTATGTGGATGAAACGATGATACCATGCCAACTTTCAACGTTTTCAGAGTTCATTTGAAATGCTTTTCAATTTTAGGGTCTTATAGCTCAAAATAATTAGTAAATGCATGAAAAATAACAAATGAAGTCAGAAAGGATCGAAAAATGATGATGTGGCTTTGAATGGTGCATTTTGAACACACAAAAAGTCAGGAGTTCAAATAAGTTTTAAAAAATGAAATCCCTTTGTAACAGACGAGTTTCCGTATGGAATCCTGATACTTTGAAAGAGATTGTCCGTTTTGTACACGAAGTGCATCCAGTTTTTGCCGGGACCCTCTCAACTTTCTTGCACATGCTATGTGGATGAAATGATGATACCATGCCAACTTTCAACCTTTTCAGAGTTCATTTGAAATGCTTTTCAATTTTAGGGTCTTATAGCTCAAAATAATTAGTAAATGCATGAAAAATAACAAAAGAAGTCAGAAAGGATCGAAAAATGATGATGTGGCTTTGAATGGTGCATTCTGAACACACAAAAAGTCTGGAGTTCAAATAAGTTTTAAAAAATGAAATCCCTTTGTAACAGACGAGTTTCCGTATGAAATCATGATCCTTTGAAAGAGATTGTCCGTTTTGTACACGAAGTGCATCCAGTTTTTGCCGGGACCCTCTCAACTTTCTTGCACATGCTATGTGGATGAAACGATGATACCATGCCAACTTTCAACGTTTTCAGAGTTCATTTGAAATGCTTTTCAATTTTAGGGTCTTATAGCTCAAAATAATTAGTAAATGCATGAAAAATAACAAATGAAGTCAGAAAGGATCGAAAAATGATGATGTGGCTTTGAATGGTGCATTTTGAACACACAAAAAGTCAGGAGTTCAAATAAGTTTTAAAAAATGAAATCCCTTTGTAACAGACGAGTTTCCGTATGGAATCCTGATACTTTGAAAGAGATTGTCCGTTTTGTACACGAAGTGTATCCAGTTTTTGCCGGGACCCTCTCAACTTTCTTGCACATGCTATGTGGATGAAACGATGATACCATGCCAACTTTCAACGTTTTCAGAGTTCATTTGAAATGCTTTTCAATTTTAGGGTCTTATAGCTCAAAATAATTAGTAAATGCATGAAAAATAACAAATGAAGTCAGAAAGGATCGAAAAATGATGATGTGGCTTTGAATGGTGCATTTTGAACACACAAAAAGTCAGGAGTTCAAATAAGTTTTAAAAAATGAAATCCCTTTGTAACAGACGAGTTTCCGTATGGAATCCTGATACTTTGAAAGAGATTGTCCGTTTTGTACACGAAGTGCATCCAGTTTTTGCCGGGACCCTCTCAACTTTCTTGCACATGCTATGTGGATGAAATGATGATACCATGCCAACTTTCAACCTTTTCAGAGTTCATTTGAAATGCTTTTCAATTTTAGGGTCTTATAGCTCAAAATAATTAGTAAATGCATGAAAAATAACAAAAGAAGTCAGAAAGGATCGAAAAATGATGATGTGGCTTTGAATGGTGCATTCTGAACACACAAAAAGTCTGGAGTTCAAATAAGTTTTAAAAAATGAAATCCCTTTGTAACAGACGAGTTTCCGTATGAAATCCTGATCCTTTGAAAGAGATTGTCCGTTTTGTACACGAAGTGCATCCAGTTTTTGCCGGGACCCTCTCAACTTTCTTGCACATGCTATGTGGATGAAACGATGATACCATGCCAACTTTCAACGTTTTCAGAGTTCATTTGAAATGCTTTTCAATTTTAGGGTCTTATAGCTCAAAATAATTAGTAAATGCATGAAAAATAACAAATGAAGTCAGAAAGGATCGAAAAATGATGATGTGGCTTTGAATGGTGCATTTTGAACACACAAAAAGTCAGGAGTTCAAATAAGTTTTAAAAAATGAAATCCCTTTGTAACAGACGAGTTTCCGTATGGAATCCTGATACTTTGAAAGAGATTGTCCGTTTTGTACACGAAGTGTATCCAGTTTTTGCCGGGACCCTCTCAACTTTCTTGCACATGCTATGTGGATGAAATGATGATACCATGCCAGCTTTCAACCTTTTCAGAGTTCATTTGAAATGCTTTTCAATTTTAGGGTCTTATAGCTCAAAATAATTAGTAAATGCATGAAAAATAACAAAAGAAGTCAGAAAGGATCGAAAAATGATCATGTGGCTTTGAATGGTGCATTCTGAACACACAAAAAGTCTGGAGTTCAAATAAGTTTTAAAAAATGAAATCCCTTTGTAACAGACGAGTTTCCGTATGAAATCCTGATACTTTGAAAGAGATTGTCCGTTTTGTACACGAAGTGCATCCAGTTTTTTCCGGGACCCTCTCAACTTTCTTGCACATGCTATGTGGATGAAATGATGATACCATGCCAACTTTCAACCTTTTCAGAGTTCATTTGAAATGCTTTTCAATTTTAGGGTCTTATAGCTCAAAATAATTAGTAAATGCATGAAAAATAACAAATGAAGTCAGAAAGGATCGAAAAATGATGATGTGGCTTTGAATGGTGCATTTTGAACACACAAAAAGTCAGGAGTTCAAATAAGTTTTATAAAATGAAATCCCTTTGTAACAGAGGAGTTTCCGTATGAAATCCTGATACTTTGAAAGAGATTGTCCCTTTTGTAGACGAAGTGCATCCAGTATTTTTGGGGACCCTCTCAACTTTCTTGCACATGCTATGTGGATGAAATGATGATACCATGCCAGCTTTCAACCTTTTCAGAGTTCATTTGAAATGCTTTTCAATTTTAGGGTCTTATAGCTCAAAATAATTAGTAAATGCATGAAAAATAACAAATGAAGTCAGAAAAGATTGAAAAATGATGATGTGGCTTTGAATGGTGCATTCTGAACACACAAAAAGTCAGGAGTTCAAATAAGTTTTAAAAAATGAAATCCCTTTGTAACAGACGAGTTTCCGTATGAAATCCTGATACTTTGAAAGAGATTGTCCGTTTTGTACACGAAGTGCATCCAGTTTTTGCCGGGACCCTCTCAACTTTCTTGCACATGCTATGTGGATGAAATGATGATACCATGCCAACTTTCAACCTTTTCAGAGTTCATTTGAAATGCTTTTCAATTTTACGGTCTTATAGCTCAAAATAATTAGTAAATGCATGAAAAATAACAAATGAAGTCAGAAAGGATCGAAAAATGATGATGTGGCTTTGAATGGTGCATTTTTAACACACAAAAAGTCAGGAGTTCAAATAAGTTTTAAAAAATGAAATCCCTTTGTAACAGACGAGTTTCCGTATGAAATCCTGATACTTTGAAAGAGATTGTCCCTTTTGTAGACGAAGTGCATCCACTATTTTTCGGGACCCTCTCAACTTTCTTGCACATGCTATGTTGATGAAATGATGATACCATGCCAACTCTCAACCTTTTCAGAGTTCATTTGAAATGCTTTTCAATTTTAGGGTCTTATAGCTAAAAATAATTAGTAAATGCATGAAAAATAACAAATGAAGTCAGAAAAGATTGAAAAATGATGATGTGGCTTTGAATGGTGCATTCTGAACACACCAAAAGTCAGGAGTTCAAATAAGTTTTAAAAAATGAAATCCCTTTGTAACAGACGAGTTTCCGTATGAAATCCTGATACTTTGAAAGAGATTGTCCGTTTTGTACACGAAGTGCATCCAGTTTTTGCCGGGACCCTCTCAACTTTCTTGCACATGTTATGTGAATGAAATGACGATACCATGCCAACTTTCAACCTTTTCAGAGTTCATTTGAAATGCTTTTCAATTTTAGGGTCTTATAGCTCAAAATAATTAGTAAATGCATGAAAAATAACAAATGAAGTCAGAAAGGATCGAAAAATGATGATGTGGCTTTGAATGGTGCATTTTGAACACACAAAAAGTCAGGAGTTCAAATAAGTTTTAAAAAATGAAATCCGTTTGTAACAGACGAGTTTCCGTATGAAATCCTGATACTTTGAAAGAGATTGTCCCTTTTGTACACGAAGTGCATCCAGTTTATGCCGGGACCCTCTCAACTTTCTTGCACATGCTATGTGGATGAAACGATGATACCATGCCAACTTTCAACGTTTTCAGAGTTCATTTGAAATGCTTTTCAATTTTAGGGTCTTATAGGTCAAAATAATTAGTAAATGCATGAAAAATAACAAATGAAGTCAGAAAGGATCGAAAAATGATGATGTGGCTTTGAATGGTGCATTTTGAACACACAAAAAGTCAGGAGTTCAAATAAGTTTTAAAAAATGAAATCCCTTTGTAACAGACGAGTTTCCGTATGGAATCCTGATACTTTGAAAGAGATTGTCCGTTTTGTACACGAAGTGCATCCAGTTTTTGCCGGGACCCTCTCAACTTTCTTGCACATGCTATGTGGATGAAATGATGATACCATGCCAACTTTCAACCTTTTCAGAGTTCATTTGAAATGCTTTTCAATTTTAGGGTCTTATAGCTCAAAATAATTAGTAAATGCATGAAAAATAACAAAAGAAGTCAGAAAGGATCGAAAAATGATGATGTGGCTTTGAATGGTGCATTCTGAACACACAAAAAGTCTGGAGTTCAAATAAGTTTTAAAAATGAAATCCCTTTGTAACAGACGAGTTTCTGTATGAAATCCTGATCCTTTGAAAGAGATTGTCCGTTTTGTACACGAAGTGCATCCAGTTTTTTCCGGGACCCTCTCAACTTTCTTGCACATGCTATGTGGATGAAATGATGATACCATGCCAACTTTCAACCTTTTCAGAGTTCATTTGAAATGCTTTTCAATTTTAGGGTCTTATAGCTCAAAATAATTAGTAAATGCATGAAAAATAACAAATGAAGTCAGAAAGGATCGAAAAATGATGATGTGGCTTTGAATGGTGCATTTTGAACACACAAAAAGTCAGGAGTTCAAATAAGTTTTATAAAATGAAATCCCTTTGTAACAGACGAGTTTCCGTATGAAATCCTGATACTTTGAAAGAGATTGTCCGTTTTGTACACGAAGTGCATCCAGTTTTTGCCGGGACCCTCTCAACTTTCTTGCACATGCTATGTGGATGAAATGATGATACCATGCCAACTTTCAACCTTTTCAGAGTTCATTTGAAATGCTTTTCAATTTTAGGGTCTTATAGCTCAAAATAATTAGTAAATGCATGAAAAATAACAAAAGAAGTCAGAAAGGATCGAAAAATGATGATGTGGCTTTGAATGGTGCATTCTGAACACACAAAAAGTCTGGAGTTCAAATAAGTTTTAAAAAATGAAATCCCTTTGTAACAGACGAGTTTCTGTATGAAATCCTGATCCTTTGAAAGAGATTGTCCGTTTTGTACACGAAGTGCATCCAGTTTTTTCCGGGACCCTCTCAACTTTCTTGCACATGCTATGTGGATGAAATGATGATACCATGCCAACTTTCAACCTTTTCAGAGTTCATTTGAAATGCTTTTCAATTTTAGGGTCTTATAGCTCAAAATAATTAGTAAATGCATGAAAAATAACAAATGAAGTCAGAAAGGATCGAAAAATGATGATGTGGCTTTGAATGGTGCATTTTGAACACACAAAAAGTCAGGAGTTCAAATAAGTTTTATAAAATGAAATCCCTTTGTAACAGACGAGTTTCCGTATGAAATCCTGATACTTTGAAAGAGATTGTCCCTTTTGTAGACGAAGTGCATCCACTATTTTTCGGGACCCTCTCAACTTTCTTGCACATGCTATGTGGATGAAATGATGATACCATGCCAACTCTCAACCTTTTCAGAGTTCATTTGAAATGCTTTTCAATTTTAGGGTCTTATAGCTAAAAATAATTAGTAAATGCATGAAAAATAACAAATGAAGTCAGAAAAGATTGAAAAATGATGATGTGGCTTTGAATGGTGCATTCTGAACACACCAAAAGTCAGGAGTTCAAATAAGTTTTAGAAAATGAAATCCCTTTGTAACAGACGAGTTTCCGTATGAAATCCTGATACTTTGAAAGAGATTGTCCGTTTTGTACACGAAGTGCATCCAGTTTTTGCCGGGACCCTCTCAACTTTCTTGCACATGTTATGTGAATGAAATGACGATACCATGCCAACTTTCAACCTTTTCAGAGTTCATTTGAAATGCTTTTCAATTTTAGGGTCTTATAGCTCAAAATAATTAGTAAATGCATGAAAAATAACAAATGAAGTCAGAAAGGATCGAAAAATGATGATGTGGCTTTGAATGGTGCATTTTGAACACACAAAAAGTCAGGAGTTCAAATAAGTTTTAAAAAATGAAATCCCTTTGTAACAGACGAGTTTCCGTATGAAATCCTGATACTTTGAAAGAGATTGTCCCTTTTGTACACGAAGTGCATCCAGTTTTTGCCGGGACCCTCTCAACTTTCTTGCACATGCTATGTGGATGAAACGATGATACCATGCCAACTTTCAACGTTTTCAGAGTTCATTTGAAATGCTTTTCAATTTTAGGGTCTTATAGGTCAAAATAATTAGTAAATGCATGAAAAATAACAAATGAAGTCAGAAAGGATCGAAAAATGATGATGTGGCTTTGAATGGTGCATTTTGAACACACAAAAAGTCAGGAGTTCAAATAAGTTTTAAAAAATGAAATCCCTTTGTAACAGACGAGTTTCCGTATGGAATCCTGATACTTTGAAAGAGATTGTCCGTTTTGTACACGAAGTGCATCCAGTTTTTGCCGGGACCCTCTCAACTTTCTTGCACATGCTATGTGGATGAAATGATGATACCATGCCAACTTTCAACCTTTTCAGAGTTCATTTGAAATGCTTTTCAATTTTAGGGTCTTATAGCTCAAAATAATTAGTAAATGCATGAAAAATAACAAAAGAAGTCAGAAAGGATCGAAAAATGATGATGTGGCTTTGAATGGTGCATTCTGAACACACAAAAAGTCTGGAGTTCAAATAAGTTTTAAAAAATGAAATCCCTTTGTAACAGACGAGTTTCCGTATGAAATCCTGATCCTTTGAAAGAGATTGTCCGTTTTGTACACGAAGTGCATCCAGTTTTTTCCGGGACCCTCTCAACTTTCTTGCACATGCTATGTGGATGAAATGATGATACCATGCCAACTTTCAACCTTTTCAGAGTTCATTTGAAATGCTTTTCAATTTTAGGGTCTTATAGCTCAAAATAATTAGTAAATGCATGAAAAATAACAAATGAAGTCAGAAAGGATCGAAAAATGATGATGTGGCTTTGAATGGTGCATTTTGAACACACAAAAAGTCAGGAGTTCAAATAAGTTTTATAAAATGAAATCCCTTTGTAACAGACGAGTTTCCGTATGAAATCCTGATACTTTGAAAGAGATTGTCCCTTTTGTAGACGAAGTGCATCCAGTATTTTTCGGGACCCTCTGAACTTTCTTGCACATGCTATGTGGATGAAATGATGATACCATGCCAGCTTTCAACCTTTTCAGAGTTCATTTGAAATGCTTTTCAATTTTAGGGTCTTATAGCTCAAAATAATTAGTAAATGCATGAAAAATAACAAATGAAGTCAGAAAAGATTGAAAAATGATGATGTGGCTTTGAATGGTGCATTCTGAACACACCAAAAGTCAGGAGTTCAAATAAGTTTTAAAAAATGAAATCCCTTTGTAACAGACGAGTTTCCGTATGAAATCCTGATACTTTGAAAGAGATTGTCCGTTTTGTACACGAAGTGCATCCAGTTTTTTCCGGGACCCTCTCAACTTTCTTGCACATGCTATGTGGATGAAATGATGATACCATGCCAACTTTCAACCTTTTCAGAGTTCATTTGAAATGCTTTTCAATTTTAGGGTCTTATAGCTCAAAATAATTAGTAAATGCATGAAAAATAACAAATGAAGTCAGAAAGGATCGAAAAATGATGATGTGGCTTTGAATGGTGCATTTTGAACACACAAAAAGTCAGGAGTTCAAATAAGTTTTATAAAATGAAATCCCTTTGTAACAGACGAGTTTCCGTATGAAATCCTGATACTTTGAAAGAGATTGTCCCTTTTGTAGACGAAGTGCATCCAGTATTTTTCGGGACCCTCTGAACTTTCTTGCACATGCTATGTGGATGAAATGACGATACCATGCCAGCTTTCAACCTTTTCAGAGTTCATTTGAAATGCTTTTCAATTTTAGGGTCTTATAGCTCAAAATAATTAGTAAATGCATGAAAAATAACAAATGAAGTCAGAAAAGATTGAAAAATGATGATGTGGCTTTGAATGGTGCATTCTGAACACACAAAAAGTCAGGAGTTCAAATAAGTTTTAAAAAATGAAATCCCTTTGTAACAGACGAGTTTCCGTATGAAATCCTGATACTTTGAAAGAGATTGTCCGTTTTGTACACGAAGTGCATCCAGTTTTTGCCGGGACCCTCTCAACTTTCTTGCACATGCTATGTGGATGAAATGATGATACCATGCCAACTTTCAACCTTTTCAGAGTTCATTTGAAATGCTTTTCAATTTTAGGGTCTTATAGCTCAAAATAATTAGTAAATGCATGAAAAATAACAAATGAAGTCAGAAAGGATCGAAAAATGATGATGTGGCTTTGAATGGTGCATTTTGAACACACAAAAAGTCAGGAGTTCAAATAAGTTTAAAAAAATGAAATCCCTTTGTAACAGACGAGTTTCCGTATGAAATCCTGATACTTTGAAAGAGATTGTCCCTTTTGTAGACGAAGTGCATCCAGTATTTTTCGGGACCCTCTCAACTTTCTTGCACATGCTATGTGGATGAAATGATGATACCATGCCAGCTTTCAACCTTTTCAGAGTTCATTTGAAATGCTTTTCAATTTTAGGGTCTTATAGCTCAAAATAATTAGTAAATGCATGAAAAATAACAAATGAAGTCAGAAAAGATTGAAAAATGATGATGTGGCTTTGAATGGTGCATTCTGAACACATAAAAAGTCAGGAGTTCAAATAAGTTTTAAAAATGAAATCCCTTTGTAACAGACGAGTTTCCATATGAAATCCTGATACTTTGAAAGAGATTGTCCGTTTTGTACATGAAGTGCATCCAGTTTTTGCCGGGACCCTCTCAACTTTCTTGCACATGCTATGTGGATGAAATGATGATACCATGCCAACATTCAACCTTTTCAGAGTTCATTTGAAATGCTTTTCAATTTTAGGGTCTTATAGCTCAAAATAATTAGTAAATGCATGAAAAATAACAAATGAAGTCAGAAAGGATCGAAAAATGATGATGTGGCTTTGAATGGTGCATTTTGAACACACAAAAAGTCAGGAGTTCAAATAAGTTTTAAAAAATGAAATCCCTTTGTAACAGACGAGTTTCCGTATGAAATCCTGATACTTTGAAAGAGATTGTCCCTTTTGTAGACGAAGTGCATCCACTATTTTTCGGGACCCTCTCAACTTTCTTGCACATGCTATGTGGATGAAATGATGATACCATGCCAACTCTCAACCTTTTCAGAGTTCATTTGAAATGCTTTTCAATTTTAGGGTCTTATAGCTAAAAATAATTAGTAAATGCATGAAAAATAACAAATGAAGTCAGAAAAGATTGAAAAATGATGATGTGGCTTTGAATGGTGCATTCTGAACACACCAAAAGTCAGGAGTTCAAATAAGTTTTAAAAAATGAAATCCCTTTGTAACAGACGAGTTTCCGTATGAAATCCTGATACTTTGAAAGAGATTGTCCGTTTTGTACACGAAGTGCATCCAGTTTTTGCCGGGACCCTCTCAACTTTCTTGCACATGCTATGTGGATGAAATGATGATACCATGCCAACTTTCAACCTTTTCAGAGTTCATTTGAAATGCTTTTCAATTTTAGGGTCTTATAGCTCAAAATAATTAGTAAATGCATGAAAAATAACAAATGAAGTCAGAAAGGATCGAAAAATGATGATGTGGCTTTGAATGGTGCATTTTGAACACACAAAAAGTCAGGAGTTCAAATAAGTTTTAAAAAATGAAATCCCTTTGTAACAGACGAGTTTCCGTATGAAATCCTGATACTTTGAAAGAGATTGTCCGTTTTTGTACACGAAGTGCATCCAGTTTTTGCCGGGACCCTCTCAACTTTCTTGCACATGCTATGTGGATGAAATGATGATACCATGCCAACTTTCAACCTTTTCAGAGTTCATTTGAAATGCTTTTCAATTTTAGGGTCTTATAGCTCAAAATAATTAGTAAATGCATGAAAAATAACAAATGAAGTCAGAGAGGATCGAAAAATGATGATGTGGCTTTGAATGGTGCATTTTTAACACACAAAAAGTTAGGAGTTCAAATAAGTTTTAAAAAATGAAATCCCTTTGTAACAGACGAGTTTCCGTATGAAATCCTGATACTTTGAAAGAGATTGTCCCTTTTGTAGACGAAGTGCATCCACTATTTTTCGGGACCCTCTCAACTTTCTTGCACATGCTATGTGGATGAAATGATGATACCATGCCAACTCTCAACCTTTTCAGAGTTCATTTGAAATGCTTTTCAATTTTAGGGTCTTATAGCTAAAAATAATTAGTAAATGCATGAAAAATAACAAATGAAGTCAGAAAAGATTGAAAAAATGATGATGTGGCTTTGAATGGTGCATTCTGAACACACCAAAGTCAGGAGTTCAAATATGTTTTAAAAAATGAAATCCCTTTGTAACAGACGAGTTTCCGTATGAAATCCTGTTACTTTGAAAGAGATTGTCCGTTTTGTACACGAAGTGCATCCAGTTTTTTCCGGGACCCTCTCAACTTTCTTGCACATGCTATGTGGATGAAATGATGATACCATGCAAACTTTCAACCTTTTCAGAGTTCATTTGAAATGCTTTTCAATTTTAGGGTCTTATAGCTCAAAATAATTAGTAAATGCATGAAAAATAACAAATGAAGTCAGAAAGGATCGAAAAATGATGATGTGGCTTTGAATGGTGCATTTTGAACACACAAAAAGTCAGGAGTTCAAATAAGTTTTATAAAATGAAATCCCTTTGTAACAGACGAGTTTCCGTATGAAATCCTGATACTTTGAAAGAGATTGTCCCTTTTGTAGACGAAGTGCATCCAGTATTTTTCGGGACCCTCTGAACTTTCTTGCACATGCTATGTGGATGAAATGATGATACCATGCCACCTTTCAACCTTTTCAGAGTTCATTTGAAATGCTTTTCAATTTTAGGGTCTTATAGCTCAAAATAATTAGTAAATGCATGAAAAATAACAAATGAAGTCAGAAAAGATTGAAAAATGATGATGTGGCTTTGAATGGTGCATTTTGAACACACAAAAAGTCAGGAGTTCAAATAAGTTTTAAAAAATGAAATCCCTTTGTAACAGACGAGTTTCCGTATGAAATCCTGATACTTTGAAAGAGATTGTCCGTTTTGTACACGAAGTGCATCCAGTTTTTGCCGGGACCCTCTCAACTTTCTTGCACATGCTATGTGGATGAAATGATGATACCATGCCAACTTTCAACCTTTTCAGAGTTCATTTGAAATGCTTTTCAATTTTAGGGTCTTATAGCTCAAAATAATTAGTAAATGCATGAAAAATAACAAATGAAGTAAGAAAGGATCGAAAAATGATGATGTGGCTTTGAATGGTGCATTTTGAACACACAAAAAGTCAGGAGTTCAAATAAGTTTTAAAAAATGAAATCCCTTTGTAACAGACGAGTTTCCGTATGAAATCCTGATACTTTGAAAGAGATTGTCCCTTTTGTAGACGAAGTGCATCCAGTATTTTTCGGGACCCTCTCAACTTTCTTGCACATGCTATGTGGATGAAATGATGATACCATGCCAGCTTTCAACCTTTTCAGAGTTCATTTGAAATGCTTTTCAATTTTAGGGTCTTATAGCTCAAAATAATTAGTAAATGCATGAAAAATAACAAATGAAGTCAGAAAAGATTGAAAAATGATGATGTGGCTTTGAATGGTGCATTCTGAACACACAAAAAGTCAGGAGTTCAAATAAGTTTTAAAAATGAAATCCCTTTGTAACAGACGAGTTTCCGTATGAAATCCTGATACTTTGAAAGAGATTGTCCGTTTTGTACACGAAGTGCATCCAGTTTTTGCCGGGACCCTCTCAACTTTCTTGCACATGCTATGTGGATGAAATGATGATACCATGCCAACTTTCAACCTTTTCAGAGTTCATTTGAAATGCTTTTCAATTTTAGGGTCTTATAGCTCAAAATAATTAGTAAATGCATGAAAAATAACAAATGAAGTCAGAAAGGATCGAAAAATGATGATGTGGCTTTGAATGGTGCATTTTGAACACACAAAAAGTCAGGAGTTCAAATAAGTTTTAAAAAATGAAATCCCTTTGTAACAGACGAGTTTCCGTATGAAATCCTGATACTTTGAAAGAGATTGTCCCTTTTGTAGACGAAGTGCATCCACTATTTTTCGGGACCCTCTCAACTTTCTTGCACATGCTATGTGGATGAAATGATGATACCATGCCAACTCTCAACCTTTTCAGAGTTCATTTGAAATGCTTTTCAATTTTAGGGTCTTATAGCTAAAAATAATTAGTAAATGCATGAAAAATACCAAATGAAGTCAGAAAAGATTCAAAAATGATGATGTGGCTTTGAATGGTGCATTCTGAACACACCAAAAGTCAGGAGTTCAAATAAGTTTTAAAAAATGAAATCCCTTTGTAACAGACGAGTTTCCGTATGAAATCCTGATACTTTGAAAGAGATTGTCCGTTTTGTACACGAAGTGCATCCAGTTTTTGCCGGGACCCTCTCAACTTTCTTGCACATGTTATGTGAATGAAATGATGATACCATGCCAACTTTCAACCTTTTCAGAGTTCATTTGAAATGCTTTTCAATTTTAGGGTCTTATAGCTCAAAATAATTAGTAAATGCATGAAAAATAACAAATGAAGTCAGAAAGGATCGAAAAATGATGATGTGGCTTTGAATGGTGCATTCTGAACACACCAAAAGTCAGGAGTTCAAATAAGTTTTAAAAAATGAAATCCCTTTGTAACAGACGAGTTTCCGTATGAAATCCTGATACTTTGAAAGAGATTGTCCGTTTTGTACACGAAGTGCATCCAGTTTTTGCCGGGACCCTCTCAACTTTCTTGCACATGTTATGTGAATGAAATGATGATACCATGCCAACTTTCAACCTTTTCAGAGTTCATTTGAAATGCTTTTCAATTTTAGGGTCTTATAGCTCAAAATAATTAGTAAATGCATGAAAAATAACAAAAGAAGTCAGAAAGGATCGAAAAATGATGATGTGGCTTTGAATGGTGCATTCTGAACACACAAAAAGTCTGGAGTTCAAATAAGTTTTAAAAAATGAAATCCCTTTGTAACAGACGAGTTTCCGTATGAAATCCTGATACTTTGAAAGAGATTGTCCGTTTTGTACACGAAGTGCATCCAGTTTTTTCCGGGACCCTCTCAACTTTCTTGCACATGCTATGTGGATGAAATGATGATACCATGCCAACTTTCAACCTTTTCAGAGTTCATTTGAAATGCTTTTCAATTTTAGGGTCTTATAGCTCAAAATAATTAGTAAATGCATGAAAAATAACAAATGAAGTCAGAAAGGATCGAAAAATGATGATGTGGCTTTGAATGGTGCATTTTGAACACACAAAAAGTCAGGAGTTCAAATAAGTTTTATAAAATGAAATCCCTTTGTAACAGACGAGTTTCCGTATGAAATCCTGATACTTTGAAAGAGATTGTCCCTTTTGTAGACGAAGTGCATCCAGTATTTTTCGGGACCCTCTGAACTTTCTTGCACATGCTATGTGGATGAAATGATGATACCATGCCAGCTTTCAACCTTTTCAGAGTTCATTTGAAATGCTTTTCAATTTTAGGGTCTTATAGCTCAAAATAATTAGTAAATGCATGAAAAATAACAAATGAAGTCAGAAAAGATTGAAAAATGATGATGTGGCTTTGAATGGTGCATTCTGAACACACCAAAAGTCAGGAGTTCAAATAAGTTTTAAAAAATGAAATCCCTTTGTAACAGACGAGTTTCCGTATGAAATCCTGATACTTTGAAAGAGATTGTCCGTTTTGTACACGAAGTGCATCCAGTTTTTTCCGGGACCCTCTCAACTTTCTTGCACATGCTATGTGGATGAAATGATGATACCATGCCAACTTTCAACCTTTTCAGAGTTCATTTGAAATGCTTTTCAATTTTAGGGTCTTATAGCTCAAAATAATTAGTAAATGCATGAAAAATAACAAATGAAGTCAGAAAGGATCGAAAAATGATGATGTGGCTTTGAATGGTGCATTTTGAACACACAAAAAGTCAGGAGTTCAAATAAGTTTTATAAAATGAAATCCCTTTGTAACAGACGAGTTTCCGTATGAAATCCTGATACTTTGAAAGAGATTGTCCCTTTTGTAGACGAAGTGCATCCAGTATTTTTCGGGACCCTCTGAACTTTCTTGCACATGCTATGTGGATGAAATGATGATACCATGCCAGCTTTCAACCTTTTCAGAGTTCATTTGAAATGCTTTTCAATTTTAGGGTCTTATAGCTAAAAATAATTAGTAAATGCATGAAAAATAACAAATGAAGTCAGAAAAGATTGAAAAATGATGATGTGGCTTTGAATGGTGCATTCTGAACACACAAAAAGTCAGGAGTTCAAATAAGTTTTAAAAAATGAAATCCCTTTGTAACAGACGAGTTTCCGTATGAAATCCTGATACTTTGAAAGAGATTGTCCGTTTTGTACACGAAGTACATCCAGTTTTTGCCGGGACCCTCTCAACTTTCTTGCACATGCTATGTGGATGAAATGATGATACCATGCCAACTTTCAACCTTTTCAGAGTTCATTTGAAATGCTTTTCAATTTTAGGGTCTTATAGCTCAAAATAATTAGTAAATGCATGAAAAATAACAAATGAAGTCAGAAAGGATCGAAAAATGATGATGTGGCTTTGAATGGTGCATTTTGAACACACAAAAAGTCAGGAGTTCAAATAAGTTTTAAAAAATGAAATCCCTTTGTAACAGACGAGTTTCCGTATGAAATCCTGATACTTTGAAAGAGATTGTCCCTTTTGTAGACGAAGTGCATCCACTATTTTTCGGGACCCTCTCAACTTTCTTGCACATGCTATGTGGATGAAATGATGATACCATGCCAACTCTCAACCTTTTCAGAGTTCATTTGAAATGCTTTTCAATTTTAGGGTCTTATAGCTAAAAATAATTAGTAAATGCATGAAAAATAACAAATGAAGTCAGAAAAGATTGAAAAATGATGATGTGGCTTTGAATGGTGCATTCTGAACACACCAAAAGTCAGGAGTTCAAATAAGTTTTAAAAAATGAAATCCCTTTGTAACAGACGAGTTTCCGTATGAAATCCTGATACTTTGAAAGAGATTGTCCGTTTTGTACACGAAGTGCATCCAGTTTTTGCCGGGACCCTCTCAACTTTCTTGCACATGTTATGTGAATGAAATGATGATACCATGCCAACTTTCAACCTTTTCAGAGTTCATTTGAAATGCTTTTCAATTTTAGGGTCTTATAGCTCAAAATAATTAGTAAATGCATGAAAAATAAGAAATGAAGTCAGAAAGGATCGAAAAATGATGATGTGGCTTTGAATGGTGCATTTTGAACACACAAAAAGTCAGGAGTTCAAATAAGTTTTAAAAAATGATATCCCTTTGTAACAGACGAGTTTCCGTATGAAATCCTGATACTTTGAAAGAGATTGTCCCTTTTGTACACGAAGTGCATCCAGTTTTTGCCGGGACCCTCTCAACTTTCTTGCACATGCTATGTGGATGAAATGATGATACCATGCAAACTTTCAACTTTTTCAGGGTTCATTTGAAATGCTTTTCAATTTTAGGGTCTTATAGCTCAAAATAATTAGTAAATGCATGAAAAATAACAAATGAAGTCAGAAAGGATCGAAAAATGATGATGTGGCTTTGAATGGTGCATTTTGAACACACAAAAAGTCTGGAGTTCAAATAAGTTATAAAAAATGAAATCCCTTTGTAACAGACGAGTTTCCGTATGAAATCCTGATACTTTGAAAGAGATTGTCCGTTTTGTACACGAAGTGCATCCAGTTTTTTCCGGGACCCTCTCAACTTTCTTGCACATGCTATGTGGATGAAATGATGATACCATGCCAACTTTCAACCTTTTCAGAGTTCATTTGAAATGCTTTTCAATTTTAGGGTCTTATAGCTCAAAATAATTAGTAAATGCATGAAAAATAACAAATGAAGTCAGAAAGGATCGAAAAATGATGATGTGGCTTTGAATGGTGCATTTTGAACACACAAAAAGTCAGGAGTTCAAATAAGTTTTATAAAATGAAATCCCTTTGTAACAGACGAGTTTCCGTATGAAATCCTGATACTTTGAAAGAGATTGTCCCTTTTGTAGACGAAGTGCATCCAGTATTTTTCGGGACCCTCTGAACTTTCTTGCACATGCTATGTGGATGAAATGATGATACCATGCCAGCTTTCAACCTTTTCAGAGTTCATTTGAAATGCTTTTCAATTTTAGGGTCTTATAGCTCAAAATAATTAGTAAATGCATGAAAAATAACAAATGAAGTCAGAAAAGATTGAAAAATGATGATGTGGCTTTGAATGGTGCATTCTGAACACACAAAAAGTCAGGAGTTCAAATAAGTTTTAAAAAATGAAATCCCTTTGTAACAGACGAGTTTCCGTATGAAATCCTGATACTTTGAAAGAGATTGTCCGTTTTGTACACGAAGTGCATCCAGTTTTTGCCGGGACCCTCTCAACTTTCTTGCACATGCTATGTGGATGAAATGATGATACCATGCCAACTTTCAACCTTTTCAGAGTTCATTTGAAATGCTTTTCAATTTTAGGGTCTTATAGCTCAAAATAATTAGTAAATGCATGAAAAATAACAAATGAAGTCAGAAAGGATCGAAAAATGATGATGTGGCTTTGAATGGTGCATTTTGAACACACAAAAAGTCAGGAGTTCAAATAAGTTTAAAAAAATGAAATCCCTTTGTAACAGACGAGTTTCCGTATGAAATCCTGATACTTTGAAAGAGATTGTCCCTTTTGTAGACGAAGTGCATCCAGTATTTTTCGGGACCCTCTCAACTTTCTTGCACATGCTATGTGGATGAAATGATGATACCATGCCAGCTTTCAACCTTTTCAGAGTTCATTTGAAATGCTTTTCAATTTTAGGGTCTTATAGCTAAAAATAATTAGTAAATGCATGAAAAATAACAAATGAAGTCAGAAAAGATTGAAAAATGATGATGTGGCTTTGAATGGTGCATTCTGAACACACAAAAAGTCAGGAGTTCAAATAAGTTTTAAAAAATGAAATCCCTTTGTAACAGACGAGTTTCCGTATGAAATCCTGATACTTTGAAAGAGATTGTCCGTTTTGTACACGAAGTACATCCAGTTTTTGCCGGGACCCTCTCAACTTTCTTGCACATGCTATGTGGATGAAATGATGATACCATGCCAACTTTCAACCTTTTCAGAGTTCATTTGAAATGCTTTTCAATTTTAGGGTCTTATAGCTCAAAATAATTAGTAAATGCATGAAAAATAACAAATGAAGTCAGAAAGGATCGAAAAATGATGATGTGGCTTTGAATGGTGCATTTTGAACACACAAAAAGTCTGGAGTTCAAATAAGTTTAAAAAAATGAAATCCCTTTGTAACAGACGAGTTTCCGTATGAAATCCTGATACTTTGAAAGAGATTGTCCCTTTTGTAGACGAAGTGCATCCACTATTTTTCGGGACCCTCTCAACTTTCTTGCACATGCTATGTGGATGAAATGATGATACCATGCCAACTCTCAACCTTTTCAGAGTTCATTTGAAATGCTTTTCAATTTTAGGGTCTTATAGCTAAAAATAATTAGTAAATGCATGAAAAATAACAAATGAAGTCAGAAAAGATTGAAAAATGATGATGTGGCTTTGAATGGTGCATTCTGAACACACCAAAAGTCAGGAGTTCAAATAAGTTTTAAAAAATGAAATCCCTTTGTAACAGACGAGTTTCCGTATGAAATCCTGATACTTTGAAAGAGATTGTCCGTTTTGTACACGAAGTGCATCCAGTTTTTGCCGGGACCCTCTCAACTTTCTTGCACATGTTATGTGAATGAAATGATGATACCATGCCAACTTTCAACCTTTTCAGAGTTCATTTGAAATGCTTTTCAATTTTAGGGTCTTATAGCTCAAAATAATTAGTAAATGCATGAAAAATAACAAATGAAGTCAGAAAGGATCGAAAAATGATGATGTGGCTTTGAATGGTGCATTTTGAACACACAAAAAGTCAGGAGTTCAAATAAGTTTTAAAAAATGATATCCCTTTGTAACAGACGAGTTTCCGTATGAAATCCTGATACTTTGAAAGAGATTGTCCCTTTTGTACACGAAGTGCATCCAGTTTTTGCCGGGACCCTCTCAACTTTCTTGCACATGCTATGTGGATGAAATGATGATACCATGCAAACTTTCAACTTTTTCAGGGTTCATTTGAAATGCTTTTCAATTTTAGGGTCTTATAGCTCAAAATAATTAGTAAATGCATGAAAAATAACAAATGAAGTCAGAAAGGATCGAAAAATGATGATGTGGCTTTGAATGGTGCATTTTGAACACACAAAAAGTCAGGAGTTCAAATAAGTTTTAAAAAATGAAATCCCTTTGTAACAGACGAGTTTCCGTATGGAATCCTGATACTTTGAAAGAGATTGTCCGTTTTGTACAGGAAGTGCATCCAGTTTTTGCCGGGACCCTCTCAACTTTCTTGCACATGCTATGTGGATGAAATGATGATACCATGCCAACTTTCAACCTTTTCAGAGTTCATTTGAAATGCTTTTCAATTTTAGGGTCTTATAGCTCAAAATAATTAGTAAATGCATGAAAAATAACAAAAGAAGTCAGAAAGGATCGAAAAATGATAATGTGGCTTTGAATGGTGCATTCTGAACACACAAAAAGTCTGGAGTTCAAATAAGTTTTAAAAAATGAAATCCCTTTGTAACAGACGAGTTTCCGTATGAAATCCTGATACTTTGAAAGAGATTGTCCGTTCTGTACACGAAGTGCATCCAGTTTTTTCCGGGACCCTCTCAACTTTCTTGCACATGCTATGTGGATGAAATGATGATACCATGCCAACTTTCAACCTTTTCAGAGTTCATTTGAAATGCTTTTCAATTTTAGGGTCTTATAGCTCAAAATAATTAGTAAATGCATGAAAAATAACAAATGAAGTCAGAAAGGATCGAAAAATGATGATGTGGCTTTGAATGGTGCATTTTGAACACACAAAAAGTCAGGAGTTCAAATAAGTTTTAAAAAATGAAATCCCTTTGTAACAGACGAGTTTCCGTATGAAATCCTGATACTTTGAAAGAGATTGTCCTTTTTGTAGACGAAGTGCATCCAGTATTTTTCGGGACCCTCTCAACTTTCTTGCACATGCTATGTGGATGAAATGATGATACCATGCCAGCTTTCAACCTTTTCAGAGTTCATTTGAAATACTTTTCAATTTTACGGTCTTATAGCTCAAAATAATTAGTAAATGCATGAAAAATAACAAATGAAGTCAGAAAAGATTGAAAAATGATGATGTGGCTTTGAATGGTGCATTCTGAACACACAAAAAGTCAGGAGTTCAAATAATTTTAAAAAAATGAAATCCCTTTGTAACAGACGAGTTTCCGTATGAAATCCTGATACTTTGAAAGAGATTGTCCGTTTTGTACACGAAGTGCATCCAGTTTTTGCCGGGACCCTCTCAACTTTCTTGCACATGCTATGTGGATGAAATGATGATACCATGCCAACTTTCAACCTTTTCAGAGTTCATTTGAAATGCTTTTCAATTTTAGGGTTTTATAGCTCAAAATAATTAGTAAATGCATAAAAACTAACAAATGAAGTCAGAAAGGATCGAAAAATGATGATGTGGCTTTGAATGGTGCATTTTGAACACACAAAAAGTCAGGAGTTCAAATAAGTTTTAAAAAATGAAATCCCTTTGTAACAGACGAGTTTCCGTATGAAATCCTGATACTTTGAAAGAGATTGTCCCTTTTGTAGACGAAGTGCATCCAGTATTTTTCGGGACCCTCTCAACTTTCTTGCACATGCTATGTGGATGAAATGATGATACCATGTCAGCTTTCAACCTTTTCAGAGTTCATTTGAAATGCTTTTCAATTTTACGGTCTTATAGCTCAAAATAATTAGTAAATGCATGAAAAATAACAAATGAAGTCAGAAAGGATTGAAAAATGATGATGTGGCTTTGAATGGTGCATTCTGAACAGACAAAAAGTCAGGAGTTCAAATAAGTTTTTAAAAATGAAATCCCTTTGTAACATACGTGTTTCCGTATGAAATCCTGATACTTTGAAAGAGATTGTCCATTTTGTACACGAAGTGCATCCAGTTTTTGCCGGGACCCTCTCAACTTTCTTGCACATGCTATGTGGATGAAATGATGATACCATGCCAACTCTCAACCTTTTCAGAGTTCATTTGAAATGCTTTTCAATTTTAGGGTCTTATAGCTCAAAATAATTAGTAAATGCATGAAAAATAACAAATGAAGTCAGAAAAGATTGAAAAATGATGATGTGGCTTTGAATGGTGCATTCTGAACACACAAAAAGTCAGGAGTTCAAATAAGTTTTTAAAAATGAAATCCCTTTGTAACATACGTGTTTCCGTATGAAATCCTGATACTTTGAAAGAGATTGTCCGTTTTGTACACGAAGTGCATCCAGTTTTTGCCGGGACCCTCTCAACTTTCTTGCACATGCTATGTGGATGAAATGATGATACCATGCCAACTTTCAACCTTTTCAGAGTTCATTTGAAATGCTTTTCAATTTTAGGGTCTTATAGCTCAAAATAATTAGTAAATGCATGAAAAATAACAAATGAAGTCAGAAAGGATCGAAAAATGATGATGTGGCTTTGAATGGTGCATTTTGAACACACAAAAAGTCAGGAGTTCAAATAAGTTTTAAAAAATGAAATCCCTTTGTAACAGACGAGTTTCCGTATGTAATCCTGATACTTTGAAAGAGATTGTCCCTTTTGTAGACGAAGTGCATCCAGTATTTTTCGGGACTCTCTCAACTTTCTTGCACATGCTATGTGGATGAAATGATGATACCATGCCAACTCTCAACCTTTTCAGAGTTCATTTGAAATGCTTTTCAATTTTAGGGTCTTATAGCTCAAAATAATTAGTAAATGCATGAAAAATAACAAATGAAGTCAGAAAAGATTGAAAAATGATGATGTGGCTTTGAATGGTGCATTCTGAACACACAAAAAGTCAGGAGTTCAAATAAGTTTTAAAAAATGAAATCCCTTTGTAACAGACGAGTTTCCGTATGAAATCCTGATACTTTGAAAGAGATTGTCCGTTTTGTACACGAAGTGCATCCAGTTTTTGCCGGGACCCTCTCAACTTTCTTGCACATGCTATGTGGATGAAATGATGATACCATGCCAGCTTTCAACCTTTTCAGAGTTCATTTGAAATGCTTTTCAATTTTAGGGTCTTATAGCTCAAAATAATTAGTAAATGCATGAAAAATAACAAATGAAGTCAGAAAGGATCGAAAAATGATGATGTGGCTTTGAATGGTGCATTTTGAACACGCAAAAAGTCAGGAGTTCAAATAAGTTTTAAAAAATGAAATCCCTTTGTAACAGACGAGTTTCCGTATGAAATCCTGATACTTTGAAAGAGATTGTCCCTTTTGTAGACGAAGTGCATCCAGTATTTTTCGGGACCCTCTCAACTTTCTTGCACATGCTATGTGGATGAAATGATGATACCATGCCAGCTTTCAACCTTTTCAGAGTTCATTTGAAATGCTTTTCAATTTTAGGGTCTTATAGCTCAAAATAATTAGTAAATGCATGAAAAATAACAAATGAAGTCAGAAAAGATTGAAAAATGATGATGTGGCTTTGAATGGTGCATTCTGAACACACAAAAAGTCAGGAGTTCAAATAAGTTTTAAAAAATGAAATCCCTTTGTAACAGACGAGTTTCCGTATGAAATCCTGATACTTTGAAAGAGATTGTCCGTTTTGTACACGAAGTGCATCCAGTTTTTGCCGGGACCCTCTCAACTTTCTTGCACATGCTATGTGGATGAAATGATGATACCATGCCAACTTTCAACCTTTTCAGAGTTCATTTGAAATGCTTTTCAATTTTAGGGTCTTATAGCTCAAAATAATTAGTAAATGCATGAAAAATAACAAGTGAAGTCAGAAAGGATCGAAAAATGATGATGTGGCTTTGAATGGTGCATTTTGAACACGCAAAAAGTCAGGAGTTCAAATAAGTTTTAAAAAATGAAATCCCTTTGTAACAGACGAGTTTCCGTATGAAATCCTGATACTTTGAAAGAGATTGTCCCTTTTGTAGACGAAGTGCATCCAGTATTTTTCGGGACCCTCTCAACTTTCTTGCACATGCTATGTGGATGAAATGATGATACCATGCCACCTCTCAACCTTTTCAGAGTTCATTTGAAATGCTTTTCAATTTTAGGGTCTTATAGCTAAAAATAGTTAGTAAATGCATGAAAAATAACAAATGAAGTCAGAAAAGATTGAAAAATGATGATGTGGCTTTGAATGGTGCATTCTGAACACACAAAAAGTCAGGAGTTCAAATAAGTTTTTAAAAATGAAATCCCTTTGTAACATACGTGTTTCCGTATGAAATCCTGATACTTTGAAAGAGATTGTCCGTTTTGTACACGAAGTGCATCCAGTTTTTGCCGGGACCCTCTGAACTTTCTTGCACATGCTATGTGGATGAAATGATGATACCATGCCAACTTTCAACCTTTTCAGAGTTCATTTGAAATGCTTTTCAATTTTAGGGTCTTATAGCTCAAAATAATTAGTAAATGCATGAAAAATAACAAATGAAGTCAGAAAGGATCGAAAAATGATGATGTGGCTTTGAATGGTGCATTTTGAACACACAAAAAGTCAGGAGTTCAAATAAGTTTTAAAAAATGAAATCCCTTTGTAACAGACGAGTTTCCGTATGAAATCCTGATACTTTGAAAGAGATTGTCCGTTTTGTACACGAAGTGCATCCAGTTTTTGCCGGGACCCTCTCAACTTTCTTGCACATGCTATGTGGATGAAATGATGATACCATGCCAGCTTTCAACCTTTTCAGAGTCCATTTGAAATGCTTTTCAATTTTAGGGTCTTATAGCTCAAAATAATTAGTAAATGCATGAAAAATAACAAATGAAGTCAGAAAAGATTGAAAAATCATGATGTGGCTTTGAATGGTGCATTCTGAACACACAAAAAGTCAGGAGTTCAAATAAGTTTTAAAAAATGAAATCCCTTTGTAACAGACGAGTTTCCGTATGAAATCCTGATACTTTGAAAGAGATTGTCCGTTTTGTACACGAAGTGCATCCAGTTTTCGCCGGGACCCTCTCAACTTTCTTGCACATGCTATGTGGATGAAATGATGATACCATGCCAACTTTCAACCTTTTCAGAGTTCATTTGAAATGCTTTTCAATTTTAGGGTCTTATAGCTCAAAATAATTAGTAAATGCATGAAAAATAACAAATGAAGTCAGAAAGGATCGAAAAATGATGATGTGGCTTTGAATGGTGCATTTTGAACACGCAAAAAGTCAGGAGTTCAAATAAGTTTTAAAAAATGAAATCCCTTTGTAACAGACGAGTTTCCGTATGAAATCCTGATACTTTGAAAGAGATTGTCCCTTTTGTAGACGAAGTGCATCCAGTATTTTTCGGGACCCTCTCAACTTTCTTGCACATGCTATGTGGATGAAATGATGATACCATGCCAGCTTTCAACCTTTTCAGAGTTAATTTGAAATGCTTTTCAATTTTAGGGTCTTATAGCTCAAAATAATTAGTAAATGCATGAAAAATAACAAATGAAGTCAGAAAAGATTGAAAAATGATGATGTCGCTTTGAATGGTGCATTCTGAACACACAAAAAGTCAGGAGTTCAAATAAGTTTTAAAAAATGAAATCCCTTTGTAACAGACGAGTTTCCGTATGAAATCCTGATACTTTGAAAGAGATTGTCCGTTTTGTACACGAAGTGCATCCAGTTTTTGCCGGGACCCTCTCAACTTTCTTGCACATGCTATGTGGATGAAATGATGATACCATGCCAACTTTCAACCTTTTCAGAGTTCATTTGAAATGCTTTTCAATTTTAGGGTCTTATAGCTCAAAATAATTAGTAAATGCATGAAAAATAACAAATGAAGTCAGAAAGGATCGAAAAATGATGATGTGGCTTTGAATGGTGCATTTTGAACACACAAAAAGTCAGGAGTTCAAATAATTTTTAAAAAATGAAATCCCTTTGTAACAGACGAGTTTCCGTATGAAATCCTGATACTTTGAAAGAGATTGTCCCTTTTGTACACGAAGTGCATCCAGTATTTGTCGGGACCCTCTCAACTTTCTTGCACATGCTATGTGGATGAAATGATGAAACCATGCCAACTTTCAACCTTTTCAGAGTTCATTTGAAATGCTTTTCAATTTTAGGGTCTTATAGCTCAAAATAATTAGTAAATGCATGAAAAATAACAAATGAAGTCAGAAAAGATTGAAAAATGATGATGTGGCTTTGAATGGTGCATTCTGAACACACAAAAAGTCAGGAGTTCAAATAAGTTTTTAAAAATGAAATCCCTTTGTAACATATGTGTTTCCGTATGAAATCCTGATACTTTGAAAGAGATTGTCCGTTTTGTACACGAAGTGCATCCAGTTTTTGCCGGGACCCTCTCAACTTTCCTGCACATGCTATGTGGATGAAATGATGATACCATGCCAACTTTCAACCTTTTCAGAGTTCATTTGAAATGCTTTTCAATTTTAGGGTCTTATAGCTCAAAATAATTAGTAAATGCATGAAAAATAACAAATGAAGTCAGAAAAGATTGAAAAATGATCATGTGGCTTTGAATGGTGCATTCTGAATACATAAAAAGTCAGGAGTTCAAATAAGTTTTAAAAAATGAAATGCCTTTGTAACAGACAAGTTTCCGTATGAAATCCTGATACTTTGAAAGAGATTGTCCGTTTTGTACACGAAGTGCATCCAGTTTTTGCCGGGACCCTCTCAACTTTCTTGCACATGCTATGTGGATCAAATGATGATACCATGCCAACTTTCAACCTTTTCAGAGTTCATTTGAAATGCTTTTCAATTTTAGGGTCTTATAGCTCAAAATAATTAGTAAATGCATGAAAAATAACAAATGAAGTCAGAAAAGATTGAAAAATGATGATGTGGCTTTGAATGGTGCATTCTGAACACACAAAAAGTCAGGAGTTCAAATAAGTTTTTAAAAATGAAATCCCTTTGTAACATATGTGTTTCCGTATGAAATCCTGATACTTTGAAAGAGATTGTCCGTTTTGTACACGAAGTGCATCCAGTTTTTGCCGGGACCCTCTCAACTTTCCTGCACATGCTATGTGGATGAAATGATGATACCATGCCAACTTTCAACCTTTTCAGAGTTCATTTGAAATGCTTTTCAATTTTAGGGTCTTATAGCTCAAAATAATTAGTAAATGCATGAAAAATAACAAATGAAGTCAGAAAAGATTGAAAAATGATCATGTGGCTTTGAATGGTGCATTCTGAATACATAAAAAGTCAGGAGTTCAAATAAGTTTTAAAAAATGAAATGCCTTTGTAACAGACAAGTTTCCGTATGAAATCCTGATACTTTGAAAGAGATTGTCCGTTTTGTACACGAAGTGCATCCAGTTTTTGCCGGGACCCTCTCAACTTTCTTGCACATGCTATGTGGATCAAATGATGATACCATGCCAACTTTCAACCTTTTCAGAGTTCATTTGAAATGCTTTTCAATTTTAGGGTCTTATAGCTCAAAATAATTAGTAAATGCATGAAAAATAACAAATGAAGTCAGAAAAGATTGAAAAATGATGATGTGGCTTTGAATGGTGCATTCTGAACACACAAAAAGTCAGGAGTTCAAATAAGTTTTTAAAAATGAAATCCCTTTGTAACATATGTGTTTCCGTATGAAATCCTGATACTTTGAAAGAGATTGTCCGTTTTGTACACGAAGTGCATCCAGTTTTTGCCGGGACCCTCTCAACTTTCCTGCACATGCTATGTGGATGAAATGATGATACCATGCCAACTTTCAACCTTTTCAGAGTTCATTTGAAATGCTTTTCAATTTTAGGGTCTTATAGCTCAAAATAATTAGTAAATGCATGAAAAATAACAAATGAAGTCAGAAAAGATTGAAAAATGATCATGTGGCTTTGAATGGTGCATTCTGAATACATAAAAAGTCAGGTGTTCAAATAAGTTTTAAAAATGAAATGCCTTTGTAACAGACGAGTTTCCGTATGAAATCCTGATACTTTGAAAGAGATTGTCCGTTTTGTACACGAAGTGCATCCAGTTTTTGCCGGGACCCTCTCAACTTTCTTGCACATGCTATGTGGATGAAATGATGATACCATGCCAACTTTCTACCTTTTCAGAGTTCATTTGAAATGCTTTTCAATTTTAGGGTCTTATAGCTCAAAATAATTAGTAAATGCATGAAAAATAACAAATGAAGTCAGAAAAGATTGAAAAATGATCATGTGGCTTTGAATGGTGCATTCTGAATACATAAAAAGTCAGGAGTTCAAATAAGTTTTAAAAAATGAAATGCCTTTGTAACAGACGAGTTTCCGTATGAAATCCTGATACTTTGAAAGAGATTGTCCGTTTTGTACACGAAGTGCATCCAGTTTTTGCCGGGACCCTCTCAACTTTCTTGCACATGCTATGTGGATCAAATGATGATACCATGCCAACTTTCAACCTTTTCAGAGTTCATTTGAAATGCTTTTCAATTTTAGGGTCTTATAGCTCAAAATAATTAGTAAATGCATGAAAAATAACAAATGAAGTAAGAAAGGATGAAAAAATGATGATGTGGCTTTGAATGGTGCATTTCGAACACACAAAAAGTCAGGAGTTCAAATAAGTTTTAAAAAATGAAATCCCTTTGTAACAGACGAGTTTCCGTATGAAATCCTGATACTTTGAAAGAGATTGTCCCTTTTGTACACGCAGTGCATCCAGTATTTGTCGGGACCCTCTCAACTTTCTTGCACATGCTATGTGGATGAAATGATGATACCATGCCAACTTTCAACCTTTTCAGAGTTCATTTGAAATGCTTTTCAATTTTAGGGTCCTATAGCTAAAAATAATTAGTAAATGCATGAAAAATAACAAATGAAGTCAGAAAAGATTGAAAAATGATGATGTGGCTTTGAATGGCGCATTTTGAACACACAAAAAGTCAGGAGTTCAAATAAGTTTTAAAAAATGAAATGCCTTTGTAACAGACGAGTTTCCGTATGAAATCCTGATACTTTGAAAGAGATTGTCCCTTTTGTAGACGAAGTGCATCCAGTATTTTTCGGGACCCTCTCAACTTTCTCGCACGTGCTATGTGGATGAAATGATGATACCATGCCAGCTTTCAACCTTTTCAGAGTTCATTTGAAATGCTTTTCAATTTTAGGGTCTTATAGCTAAAAATAATTAGTAAATGCATGAAAAATAACAAATGAAGTCAGAAAAGATTGAAAAATGATGATGTGGCTTTGAATGGTGCATTCTGAACACACAAAAAGTCAGGAGTTCAAATAAGTTTTTAAAAATGAAATCCCTTTGTAACATACGTGTTTCCGTATGAAATCCTGATACTTTCAAAGAGATTGTCCGTTTTGTACACGAAGTGCATCCAGTTTTTGCCGGGACCCTCTCAACTTTCTTGCACATGCTATGTGGATCAAATGATGATACCATGCCAACTTTCAACCTTTTCAGAGTCCATTTGAAATGCTTTTCAATTTTAGGGTCTTATAGCTAAAAATAATTAGTAAATGCATGAAAAATAACAAATGAAGTCAGAAAGGATCGAAAAATGATGATGTGGCTTTGAATGGTGAATTTTGAACACACAAAAAGTCAGGAGTTCAAATAAGTTTTAAAAAATGAAATCCCTTTGTAACAGACGAGTTTCCGTATGAAATCCTGATACTCTGAAAGAGATTGTCCCTTTTGTACACGAAGTGCATCCAGTATTTGTCGGGACCCTCTCAACTTTCTTGCACATGCTATGTGGATGAAATGATGATACCATGCCAACTTTCAACCTTTTTAGAGTTCATTTGAAATGCTTTTCAATTTTAGGGTCTTATAGCTCAAAATAATTAGTAAATGCATGAAAAATAACAAATGAAGTCAGAAAAGATTGACAAATGATGATGTGGCTTTGAATGGTGCATTCTGAACACACAAAAAGTCAGGAGTTCAAATAAGTTTTTAAAATGAAATCCCTTTGTAACATATGTGTTTCCGTATGAAATCCTGATACTTTGAAAGAGATTGTCCGTTTTGTACACGAAGTGCATCCAGTTTTTGCCGGGACCCTCTCAACTTTCCTGCACATGCTATGTGGATGAAATGATGATACCATGCCAACTTTCAACCTTTTCAGAGTTCATTTGAAATGCTTTTTAATTTTAGGGTCTTATAGCTCAAAATAATTAGTAAATGCATGAAAAATAACAAATGAAGTCAGAAAAGATTGAAAAATGATCATGTGGCTTTGAATGGTGCATTCTGAATACATAAAAAGTCAGGTGTTCAAATAAGTTTTAAAAAATGAAATGCCTTTGTAACAGACGAGTTTCCGTATGAAATCCTGATACTTTGAAAGAGATTGTCCGTTTTGTACACGAAGTGCATCCAGTTTTTGCCGGGACCCTCTCAACTTTCTTGCACATGCTATGTGGATCAAATGATGATACCATGCCAACTTTCAACCTTTTCAGAGTTCATTTGAAATGCTTTTCAATTTTAGGGTCTTATAGCTCAAAATAATTAGTAAATGCATGAAAAATAACAAATGAAGTCAGAAAGGATCGAAAAATGATGATGTGGCTTTGAATGGTGCATTTTGAACACACAAAAAGTCAGCAGTTCAAATAAGTTTTAAAAAATGAAATCCCTTTGTAACAGACGAGTTTCCGTATGAAATCCTGATACTTTGAAAGAGATTGTCCCTTTTGTACACGCAGTGCATCCAGTATTTGTCGGGACCCTCTCAACTTTCTTGCACATGCTATGTGGATGAAATGATGATACCATGCCAACTTTCAACCTTTTCAGAGTTCATTTGAAATGCTTTTCAATTTTAGGGTCCTGTAGCACAAAATAATTAGTAAATGCATGAAAAATAACAAATTAAGTCAGAAAAGATAGAAAAATGATGATGTGGCTTTGAAT
>NW_027332825.1:55000-56153 GCF_002575655.3 Aegilops tauschii subsp. strangulata
ACAAACTGAAGGGCAGGGGTCCCAATGGGGGCTAAAACCCTCGGGTATAGTAGGGAGGAGGGGTCCTTCCTGGTGGGCGTACGGAACACGGTTGGTTTTTCTTAGGAAAAACACCCGTTTTCTCGTACGCCCATCCTTTCCCAACGTTGCCTCGGATGTCCCGTCGTTATGCCATCACGAAGGTGCTGGCCCGGTCCCATGTACGTCTCGTGAGAAATCCTGACCCTACAGCCGAACGTGGCTCGGGAAACAGGAAAGTACCCCGTTACGTACACGTTCCGACCGACGGTAAACAGTCGCAACGGTGTGCCTCGAATGTCGCCTCCGGAAAACCGTTGCCCCCCGGGGGCAACGTCATCGCTGTCCCGGTCCCCTGTACGTCTCAAGTGAAATTCTGACCCAACAGCCGAATGCGGCTCGGGAAACAGGAAAGTAGCCCGTTTCGTGCACGTTAAGACCGTCGGACAACGTTGCACCGACGTCCCGATTAAGTTGCCTTCGGAAAATCGTTGCATTCGTAACTTTATTGCTGCGGGTGTGACACACGCGTGATTTGGCCTTGCAGGACGCCTTCGTGCAAGTGATCCTCCCGTGCTCTGCACGGGCGGAGGCTTGGTTGGTTTGACCGCTTGTTGGCTACTAAGCGCATGAGTAGCTTTGGACCCGTGTCTGCCGGTAGATCCCCCGTTGTACTGCGGCCGACTACCGGCGCCGTGTCCCGTCCCTTGTGTGGCTTTGAATCGCTGGATTAACAGTGCTTGCGTGCTAGTACCCGACCTACGGGAAGTGGCGCTTCGGATAATTGTTGCCTCGCGGCGGACGCCCTTTGGGTGTGCCGCTGCGGCCAAATAGCGCTTGCGGCGTTGCCTCGTGGCGCTGGCACGTTACGTGCCCGCTGCTATCAAGGCATCCTCGCTCCCGCTTTTGGTATCGGATGCTGCTGACGATAAAGGGTCGTGGCCCTTTCGGTTGCCTCGACCCGACCCAAAGCTCTCTGAATTGAGAACAACCGGAACAGGAGTTGCCTCTACCTCTCCACAGTTACGTGGTAGGATATGCGACTCTCTGCGCCGATCCTCAAGGAGGATGAGCTATGCCGCTCAAGAGCGACAACCGGCTCGGCTGTTGCCTCTGAGTTTCCACGAAAGTGGAA
>NW_027332826.1:0-73677 GCF_002575655.3 Aegilops tauschii subsp. strangulata
GTCCGTTTTGTACACGAAGTGCATCCAGTTTTTGCCGTAACCCTTTCAACTTTTCTTGCACATGATATGTGGATGAAATGATGATACCATGCAAACTTTCAACCTTTTCAGAGTTCATTTGAAATGCTTTTCAATTTTAGGGTCTTATAGCTCAAAATAATTAGTAAATGCATGAAAAATAACAAATGAAGTCAGAAAGGATTGAAAAATGATGATGTGGCTTTGAATGGTGCATTTTGAACACACAAAAAGTCAGGAGTTCAAATAAGTTTAAAAAATGAAATCCCTTTGTAACAGACGAGTTTCCGGATGAAATCCTGATACGTTAAAAGAGATTGTCCGTTTTGTACACGAAGTGCATCCAGTTTTTGCCGTAACCCTTTCAACTTTCTTGCACATGCTATGTGGATGAAAATACCATGCCAACTTTCAACCTTTTCAGAGTTCATTTGAAATGCTTTTCAATTTTAGGGTCTTATAGCTCAAAATAATTAGTAAATGCATGAAAAATAACAAATGAAGTCAGAAAGGATTGAAAAATGATGATGTGGCTTTGAATGGTGCATTTTGAACACACAAAAAGTCAGGAGTTCAAATAAGTTTTAAAAAAATGAAATCCCTTTGTAACAGACGAGTTTCCGGATGAAATCCTGATACTGTGAAAAAGATTGTCCGTTTTGTACACGAAGTGCATCCAGTTTTTGCCATAACCCTCTCAACTTTCTTGCACATGCTATGTGGATGAAATGATGATACCATGCCAACTTACAACCTTTTCAGAGTTCATTTGAAATGCTTTTCAATTTTAGGGTCTTATAGCTCAAAATAATTAGTAAATGCATGAAACATAACAAATGAAGTCAGAAAGGATTAAAAAATGATGATGTGGCTTTGAATGGTGCATTTTGAACACACAAAAAGTCAGGAGTTCAAATAAGTTTTAAAAAAATGAAATCCCTTTGTAACTGACGAGTTTCCGGATGAAATCCTGATACGCTGAAAGAGATTGTCCGTTTTGTACACGAAGTGCATCCAGTTTTTGCCGTAACCCTCTCAACTTTCTTGCACATCCTATGTGGATGAAAATACCATGCCAACTTTCAACCTTTCAGAGTTCATTTGAAATGATTTTCAATTTTAGGGTCTCATAGCTCAAAATAATTAGTAAATGCATGAAAAATAACAAATGAAGTCAGAAAGGATTAAAAAATGATGATGTGGATTTGAATGGTGCATTTTGAACACACAAAAAGTCAGGAGTTCAAATAAGTTTAAAAAATGAAATCCCTTTGTAACTGACGAGTTTCCGGATGAAATCCTGATACGTTGAAAGAGATTGTCCGTTTTGTACACGAAGTGCATCCAGTTTTGCCGTAACCCTCTCAACTTTCTTGCACATGATATGTGGATGAAATGATGATACCATGCAAACTTTCAACCTTTTCAGAGTTCATTTGAAATGCTTTTCAATTTTAGGGTCTTATAGCTCAAAATAATTAGTAAACTGCATGAAAAATAACAAATGAAGTCAGAAAGGATTGAAAAATGATGATGTGCTTTGAATGGTGCATTTTGAACACACAAAAAGTCAGGAGTTCAAATAAGTTTAAAAAAATGAAATCCTTTGTAACAGACGAGTTTCCGGATGAAATCCTGATACGTTAAAAGAGATTGTCCGTTTTGTACACGAAGTGCATCCAGTTTTTGCCGTAACCCTTTCAACTTTCTTGCACATGCTATGTGGATGAAAATACCATGCAACATTCAACCTTTTCAGAGTTCATTTGAAATGCTTTTCAATTTTAGGGTCTTATAGCTCAAAATAATTAGTAAATGCATGAAAAATAACAAATGAAGTCAGAAAGGATTGAAAATGATGATGTGGCTTTGAATGGTGCATTTTGAACACACAAAAAGTCAGGAGTTCAAATAAGTTTTAAAAAATGAAATCCCTTTGTAACAGACGAGTTTCCGGATGAAATCCTGATACTTTGAAAAAGATTGTCCGTTTTGTACACGAAGTGCATCCAGTTTTTGCCATAACCCTCTCAACTTTCTTGCACATGCTATGTGGATGAAATGATGATACCATGCCAACTTACAACCTTTTCAGAGTTCATTTGAAATGCTTTTCAATTTTAGGGTCTTATAGCTCAAAATAATTAGTAAATGCATGAAACATAACAAATGAAGTCAGAAAGGATTAAAAAATGATGATGTGGCTTTGAATGGTGCATTTTGAACACACAAAAAGTCAGGAGTTCAAATAAGTTTTAAAAAATGAAATCCCTTTGTAACTGACGAGTTTCCGGATGAAATCCTGATACGCTGAAAGAGATTGTCCGTTTTGTACACGAAGTGCATCCAATTTTTGCCGTAACCCTCTCAACTTTCTTGCACATCCTATGTGGATGAAAATACCATGCCAACTTTCAACCTTTCAGAGTTCATTTGAAATGATTTTCAATTTTAGGTCTCATAGCTCAAAATAATTAGTAAATGCATGAAAAATAACAAATGAAGTCAGAAAGGATTAAAAATGATGATGTGGATTTGAATGGTGCATTTTGAACACACAAAAAGTCAGGAGTTCAAATAAGTTTAAAAATGAAATCCCTTTGTAACAGACGAGTTTCCGGATGAAATCCTGATACGTTGAAAGAGATTGTCCGTTTTGTACACGAAGTGCATCCAGTTTTTGCCGTAACCCTCTCAACTTTCTTGCACATGATATGTGGATGAAATGATGATACCATGCAAAATTTCAACCTTTTCAGAGTTATTTGAAATGCTTTTCAATTTTAGGGTCTTATAGCTCAAAATAATTAGTAAATGCATGAAAAATAACAAATGAAGTCAGAAAGGATTGAAAAATGATGATGTGGCTTTGAATGGTGCATTTTGAACACACAAAAAGTCAGGAGTCCAAATAAGTTGTAAAAAAATGAAATCCCTTTGTAACAGACGAGTTTCCGGATGAAATCCTGATACGTTGAAAGAGATTGTCCGTTTTGTACACGAAGTGCATCCAGTTTTTGCCGTAACCCTCACAACTTTCTTGCACATGCTATGTGGATGAAAATACCATGCCAACTTTCAACCTTTTCAGAGTTCATTTGAAATGCTTTTCAATTTTAGGGTCTTATAGCTCAAAATAATTAGTAAATGCATGAAAAATAACAAATGAAGTCAGAAAGGATTGAAAAATGATGATGTGGCTTTGATGGTGCATTTTGATCACACAAAAAGTCAGGAGTTTCAAATAAGTTTTAAAAAATGAAATCCCTTTGTAACAGACGAGTTTCCGGATGAAATCCTGATACTTGAAAGAGATTGTCCGTTTTGTACACGAAGTGCATCCAGTTTTTGCCATAACCCTCTCAACTTTCTTGCACATGCTATGTGGATGAAATGATGATACCATGCCAACTTACAACCTTTTCAGAGTTCATTTGAAATGCTTTTCAATTTTAGGGTCTTATAGCTCAAAATAATTAGTAAATGCATGAAACATAACAAATGAAGTCAGAAAGGATTGAAAAATGATGATGTGGCTTTGAATGCTGCATTTTGAACACACAAAAAGTCAGGAGTTCAAATAAGTTTTAAAAAATGAAATCCCTTTGTAACAGACGAGTTTCCGGATGAAATCCTGATACGTTGAAAGAGATTGTCCGTTTTGTACACGAAGTGCATCCAGTTTTGCCGTAACCCTCTCAACTTTCTTGCACATGCTATGTGGATGAAAATACCATGCCAACTTTCAACCTTTTCAGAGTTCATTTGAAATGCTTTTCAATTTTAGGGTCTTATAGCTCAAAATAATTAGTAAATGCATGAAAAATAACAAATGAAGTCAGAAAGGATTGAAAAATGATGATGTGGCTTTGAATGGTGCATTTTGAACACACAAAAAGTCAGGAGTCCAAATAAGTTTTAAAAAATGAAATCCCTTTGTAACAGACGAGTTTCCGGATGAAATCCTGATACGTTGAAAGAGATTGTCCGTTTTGTACACGAAGTGCATCCAGTTTTTGCCGTAACCCTCTCAACTTTCTTGCACATGATATGTGGATGAAATGATGATACCATGCAAACTTTCAACCTTTTCAGAGTTCATTTGAAATGCTTTTCAATTTTAGGGTCTTATAGCTCAAAATAATTAGTAAATGCATGAAAAATAACAAATGAAGTGAGAATGGATTGAAAAATGATGATGTGGCTTTGAATGGTGCATTTTGAACACACAAAAAGTCAGGAGTCCAAATAAGTTTAAAAAAAATGAAATCCCTTTGTAACAGACGAGTTTCCGGATGAAATCCTGATACGTTGAAAGAGATTGTCCGTTTTGTACACGAAGTGCATCCAGTTTTTGCCGTAACCCTCTCAACTTTCTTGCACATGCTATGTGGATGAAAATACCATGCCAACTTCAACCTTTTCAGAGTTCATTTGAAATGCTTTTCAATTTTAGGGTCTTATAGCTCAAAATAATTAGTAAATGCATGAAAAATAACAAATGAAGTCAGAAAGGATTGAAAAATGATGATGTGGCTTTGAATGGTGCATTTTGAACAGACAAAAAGTCAGGGGTTCAATAAGTTTTAAAAATGAAATCCCTTTGTAACAGACGAGTTTCCGATGAAATCCTGATACTTTGAAAGAGATTGTCCGTTTTGTACACGAAGTGCATCCAGTTTTTGCCATAACCCTCTCAACTTTCTTGCACATGCTATGTGGATGAAATGATGATACCATGCAAACTTTCAACCTTTTCAGAGTTCATTTGAAATGCTTTTCAATTTTAGGGTCTTATAGCTCAAAATAATTAGTAAATGCATGAAACATAACAAATGAAGTCAGAAAGGATTGAAAAATGATGATGTGGCTTTGAATGCTGCATTTCGAACACACAAAAAGTCAGGAGTTCAAATAAGTTTTAAAAAATGAAATCCCTTTGTAACAGACGAGTTTCCGGATGAAATCCTGATACGTTGAAAGAGATTGTCCGTTTTGTACACGAAGTGCATCCAGTTTTTGCCGTAACCCTCACAACTTTCTTGCACATGCTATGTGGATGAAAATACCATGCCAACTTTCAACCTTTTCAGAGTTCATTTGAAATGCTTTTCAATTTTAGGGTCTTATAGCTCAAAATAATTAGTAAATGCATGAAAAATAACAAATGAAGTCAGAAAGGATTGAAAAATGATGATGTGGCTTTGAATGGTGCATTTTGATCACACAAAAAGTCAGGAGTTCAAATAAGTTTTAAAAAATGAAATCCCTTTGTAACAGACGAGTTTCCGGATGAAATCCTGATACTTTGAAAGAGATTGTCCGTTTTGTACACGAAGTGCATCCAGTTTTTGCCGTAACCCTCTCAACTTTCTTGCACATGCTATGTGGATGAAATGATGATACCATGCCAACTTACAACCTTTTCAGAGTTCATTTGAAATGCTTTTCAATTTTAGGGTCTTATAGCTCAAAATAATTAGTAAATGCATGAAAAATAACAAATGAAGTGAGAAAGGATTGAAAAATGATGATGTGGCTTTGAATGCTGCATTTTGAACACACAAAAAGTCAGGAGTTCAAATAAGTTTTAAAAAATGAAATCCCTTTGTAACAGACGAGTTTCCGGATGAAATCCTGATACGTTGAAAGAGATTGTCCGTTTTGTACACGAAGTGCATCCAGTTTTTGCCGTAACCCTCTCAACTTTCTTGCACATGCTATGTGGATGAAAATACCATGCCAACTTTCAACCTTTTCAGAGTTCATTTGAAATGCTTTTCAATTTTAGGGTCTTATAGCTCAAAATAATTAGTAAATGCATGAAAAATAACAAATGAAGTCAGAAAGGATTGAAAAATGATGATGTGGCTTTGAATGGTGCATTTTGAACACACAAAAAGTCAGGAGTCCAAATAAGTTTTAAAAAAATGAAATCCCTTTGTAACAGACGAGTTTCCGGATGAAATCCTGATACGTTGAAAGAGATTGTCCGTTTTGTACACGAAGTGCATCCAGTTTTTGCCGTAACCCTCTCAACTTTCTTGCACATGATATGTGGATGAAATGATGATACCATGCAAACTTTCAACCTTTTCAGAGTTCATTTGAAATGCTTTTCAATTTTAGGGTCTTATAGCTCAAAATAATTAGTAAATGCATGAAAAATAACAAATGAAGTGAGAATGGATTGAAAAATGATGATGTGGCTTTGAATGGTGCATTTTGAACACACAAAAAGTCAGGAGTCCAAATAAGTTTAAAAAAAATGAAATCCCTTTGTAACAGACGAGTTTCCGGATGAAATCCTGATACGTTGAAAGAGATTGTCCGTTTTGTACACGAAGTGCATCCAGTTTTTGCCGTAACCCTCTCAACTTTCTTGCACATGCTATGTGGATGAAAATACCATGCCAACTTTCAACCTTTTCAGAGTTCATTTGAAATGCTTTTCAATTTTAGGGTCTTATAGCTCAAAATAATTAGTAAATGCATGAAAAATAACAAATGAAGTCAGAAAGGATTGAAAAATGATGATGTGGCTTTGAATGGTGCATTTTGAACAGACAAAAAGTCAGGGGTTCAAATAAGTTTTAAAAAATGAAATCCCTTTGTAACAGACGAGTTTCCGGATGAAATCCTGATACTTTGAAAGAGATTGTCCGTTTTGTACACGAAGTGCATCCAGTTTTTGCCATAACCCTCTCAACTTTCTTGCACATGCTATGTGGATGAAATGATGATACCATGCAAACTTTCAACCTTTTCAGAGTTCATTTGAAATGCTTTTCAATTTTAGGGTCTTATAGCTCAAAATAATTAGTAAATGCATGAAACATAACAAATGAAGTCAGAAAGGATTGAAAAATGATGATGTGGCTTTGAATGCTGCATTTCGAACACACAAAAAGTCAGGAGTTCAAATAAGTTTTAAAAAATGAAATCCCTTTGTAACAGACGAGTTTCCGGATGAAATCCTGATACGTTGAAAGAGATTGTCCGTTTTGTACACGAAGTGCATCCAGTTTTTGCCGTAACCCTCTCAACTTTCTTGCACATGCTATGTGGATGAAATGATGATACCATGCCAACTTTCAACCTTTTCAGAGTTCATTTGAAATGCTTTTCAATTTTAGGGTCTTATAGCTCAAAATAATTAGTAAATGCATGAAAAATAACAAATGAAGTCAGAAAGGATTGAAAAATGATGATGTGGCTTTGAATGGTGCATTTTGAACACACAAAAAGTCAGGAGTCCAAATAAGTTTTAAAAAAATGAAATCCCTTTGTAACAGACGAGTTTCCGGATGAAATCCTGATACGTTGAAAGAGATTGTCCGTTTTGTACACGAAGTGCATCCAGTTTTTGCCGTAACCCTCTCAACTTTCTTGCACATGATATGTGGATGAAATGATGATACCATGCAAACTTTCAACCTTTTCAGAGTTCATTTGAAATGCTTTTCAATTTTAGGGTCTTATAGCTCAAAATAATTAGTAAATGCATGAAAAATAACAAATGAAGTGAGAAAGGATTGAAAAATGATGATGTGGCTTTGAATGGTGCATTTTGAACACACAAAAAGTCAGGAGTCCAAATAAGTTTAAAAAAAATGAAATCCCTTTGTAACAGACGAGTTTCCGGATGAAATCCTGATACGTTGAAAGAGATTGTCCGTTTTGTACACGAAGTGCATCCAGTTTTTGCCGTAACCCTCTCAACTTTCTTGCACATGCTATGTGGATGAAATGATGATACCATGCCAACTTACAACCTTTTCAGAGTTCATTTGAAATGCTTTTCAATTTTAGGGTCTTATAGCTCAAAATAATTAGTAAATGCATGAAAAATAACAAATGAAGTCAGAAAGGATTGAAAAATGATGATGTGGCTTTGAATGGTGCATTTTGAACACACAAAAAGTCAGGAGTCCAAATAAGTTTTAAAAAAATGAAATCCCTTTGTAACAGACGAGTTTCCGGATGAAATCCTGATACGTTGAAAGAGATTGTCCGTTTTGTACACGAAGTGCATCCAGTTTTTGCCGTAACCCTCTCAACTTTCTTGCACATGATATGTGGATGAAATGATGATACCATGCAAACTTTCAACCTTTTCAGAGTTCATTTGAAATGCTTTTCAATTTTAGGGTCTTATAGCTCAAAATAATTAGTAAATGCATGAAAAATAACAAATGAAGTGAGAAAGGATTGAAAAATGATGATGTGGCTTTGAATGGTGCATTTTGAACACACAAAAAGTCAGGAGTCCAAATAAGTTTAAAAAAAAATGAAATCCCTTTGTAACAGACGAGTTTCCGGATGAAATAATGATACGTTGAAAGAGATTGTCCGTTTTGTACACGAAGTGCATCCAGTTTTTGCCGTAACCCTCTCAACTTTCTTGCACATGCTATGTGGATGAAAATACCATGCCAACTTTCAACCTTTTCAGAGTTCATTTGAAATGCTTTTCAATTTTAGGGTCTTATAGCTCAAAATAATTAGTAAATGCATGAAAAATAACAAATGAAGTCAGAAAGGATTGAAAAATGATGATGTGGCTTTGAATGGTGCATTTTGAACAGACAAAAAGTCAGGGGTTCAAATAAGTTTTAAAAAATGAAATCCCTTTGTAACAGACGAGTTTCCGGATGAAATCCTGATACGTTGAAAGAGATTGTCCGTTTTGTACACGAAGTGCATCCAGTTTTTGCCGTAACCCTCTCAACTTTCTTGCACATGCTATGTGGATGAAAATACCATGCCAACTTTCAACCTTTTCAGAGTTCATTTGAAATGCTTTTCAATTTTAGGGTCTTATAGCTCAAAATAATTAGTAAATGCATGAAAAATAACAAATGAAGTCAGAAAGGATTGAAAAATGATGATGTGGCTTTGAATGGTGCATTTTGAACACACAAAAAGTCAGGAGTCCAAATAAGTTTTAAAAAAATGAAATCCCTTTGTAACAGACGAGTTTCCGGATGAAATCCTGATACGTTGAAAGAGATTGTCCGTTTTGTACACGAAGTGCATCCAGTTTTTGCCGTAACCCTCTCAACTTTCTTGCACATGATATGTGGATGAAATGATGATACCATGCAAACTTTCAACCTTTTCAGAGTTCATTTGAAATGCTTTTCAATTTTAGGGTCTTATAGCTCAAAATAATTAGTAAATGCATGAAAAATAACAAATGAAGTGAGAAAGGATTGAAAAATGATGATGTGGCTTTGAATGGTGCATTTTGAACACACAAAAAGTCAGGAGTCCAAATAAGTTTAAAAAAAAATGAAATCCCTTTGTAACAGACGAGTTTCCGGATGAAATCCTGATACGTTGAAAGAGATTGTCCGTTTTGTACACGAAGTGCATCCAGTTTTTGCCGTAACCCTCTCAACTTTCTTGCACATGCTATGTGGATGAAAATACCATGCCAACTTTCAACCTTTTCAGAGTTCATTTGAAATGCTTTTCAATTTTAGGGTCTTATAGCTCAAAATAATTAGTAAATGCATGAAAAATAACAAATGAAGTCAGAAAGGATTGAAAAATGATGATGTGGCTTTGAATGGTGCATTTTGAACAGACAAAAAGTCAGGGGTTCAAATAAGTTTTAAAAAATGAAATCCCTTTGTAACAGACGAGTTTCCGGATGAAATCCTGATACGTTGAAAGAGATTGTCCGTTTTGTACACGAAGTGCATCCAGTTTTTGCCGTAACCCTCTCAACTTTCTTGCACATGCTATGTGGATGAAAATACCATGCCAACTTTCAACCTTTTCAGAGTTCATTTGAAATGCTTTTCAATTTTAGGGTCTTATAGCTCAAAATAATTAGTAAATGCATGAAAAATAACAAATGAAGTCAGAAAGGATTGAAAAATGATGATGTGGCTTTGAATGGTGCATTTTGAACACACAAAAAGTCAGGAGTTCAAATAAGTTTTAAAAAATGAAATCCCTTTGTAACAGACGAGTTTCCGGATGAAATCCTGATACTTTGAAAGAGATTGTCCGTTTTGTACACGAAGTGCATCCAGTTTTTGCCATAACCCTCTCAACTTTCTTGCACATGCTATGTGGATGAAATGATGATACCATGCAAACTTTCAACCTTTTCAGAGTTCATTTGAAATGCTTTTCAATTTTAGGGTCTTATAGCTCAAAATAATTAGTAAATGCATGAAACATAACAAATGAAGTCAGAAAGGATTGAAAAATGATGATGTGGCTTTGAATGCTGCATTTCGAACACACAAAAAGTCAGGAGTTCAAATAAGTTTTAAAAAATGAAATCCCTTTGTAACAGACGAGTTTCCGGATGAAATCCTGATACGTTGAAAGAGATTGTCCGTTTTGTACACGAAGTGCATCCAGTTTTTGCCGTAACCCTCTCAACTTTCTTGCACATGCTATGTGGATGAAATGATGATACCATGCCAACTTTCAACCTTTTCAGAGTTCATTTGAAATGCTTTTCAATTTTAGGGTCTTATAGCTCAAAATAATTAGTAAATGCATGAAACATAACAAATGAAGTCAGAAAGGATTGAAAAATGATGATGTGGCTTTGAATGCTGCATTTTGAACACACAAAAAGTCAGGAGTTCAAATAAGTTTTAAAAAATGAAATCCCTTTGTAACAGACGAGTTTCCGGATGAAATCCTGATACGTTGAAAGAGATTGTCCGTTTTGTACACGAAGTGCATCCAGTTTTTGCCGTAACCCTCTCAACTTTCTTGCACATGCTATGTGGATGAAATGATGATACCATGCCAACTTTCAACCTTTTCAGAGTTCATTTGAAATGCTTTTCAATTTTAGGGTCTTATAGCTCAAAATAATTAGTAAATGCATGAAAAATAACAAATGAAGTCAGAAAGGATTGAAAAATGATGATGTGGCTTTGAATGGTGCATTTTGAACACACAAAAAGTCAGGAGTCCAAATAAGTTTTAAAAAAATGAAATCCCTTTGTAACAGACGAGTTTCCGGATGAAATCCTGATACGTTGAAAGAGATTGTCCGTTTTGTACACGAAGTGCATCCAGTTTTTGCCGTAACCCTCTCAACTTTCTTGCACATGATATGTGGATGAAATGATGATACCATGCAAACTTTCAACCTTTTCAGAGTTCATTTGAAATGCTTTTCAATTTTAGGGTCTTATAGCTCAAAATAATTAGTAAATGCATGAAAAATAACAAATGAAGTGAGAATGGATTGAAAAATGATGATGTGGCTTTGAATGGTGCATTTTGAACACACAAAAAGTCAGGAGTCCAAATAAGTTTAAAAAAAATGAAATCCCTTTGTAACAGACGAGTTTCCGGATGAAATCCTGATACGTTGAAAGAGATTGTCCGTTTTGTACACGAAGTGCATCCAGTTTTTGCCGTAACCCTCTCAACTTTCTTGCACATGCTATGTGGATGAAAATACCATGCCAACTTTCAACCTTTTCAGAGTTCATTTGAAATGGTTTTCAATTTTAGGGTCTTATAGCTCAAAATAATTAGTAAATGCATGAAAAATAACAAATGAAGTCAGAAAGGATTGAAAAATGATGATGTGGCTTTGAATGGTGCATTTTGAACAGACAAAAAGTCAGGGGTTCAAATAAGTTTTAAAAAATGAAATCCCTTTGTAACAGACGAGTTTCCGGATGAAATCCTGATACGTTGAAAGAGATTGTCCGTTTTGTACACGAAGTGCATCCAGTTTTTGCCGTAACCCTCTCAACTTTCTTGCACATGCTATGTGGATGAAAATACCATGCCAACTTTCAACCTTTTCAGAGTTCATTTGAAATGCTTTTCAATTTTAGGGTCTTATAGCTCAAAATAATTAGTAAATGCATGAAAAATAACAAATGAAGTCAGAAAGGATTGAAAAATGATGATGTGGCTTTGAATGGTGCATTTTGAACACACAAAAAGTCAGGAGTTCAAATAAGTTTTAAAAAATGAAATCCCTTTGTAACAGACGAGTTTCCGGATGAAATCCTGATACTTTGAAAGAGATTGTCCGTTTTGTACACGAAGTGCATCCAGTTTTTGCCATAACCCTCTCAACTTTCTTGCACATGCTATGTGGATGAAATGATGATACCATGCAAACTTTCAACCTTTTCAGAGTTCATTTGAAATGCTTTTCAATTTTAGGGTCTTATAGCTCAAAATAATTAGTAAATGCATGAAACATAACAAATGAAGTCAGAAAGGATTGAAAAATGATGATGTGGCTTTGAATGCTGCATTTCGAACACACAAAAAGTCAGGAGTTCAAATAAGTTTTAAAAAATGAAATCCCTTTGTAACAGACGAGTTTCCGGATGAAATCCTGATACGTTGAAAGAGATTGTCCGTTTTGTACACGAAGTGCATCCAGTTTTTGCCGTAACCCTCTCAACTTTCTTGCACATGCTATGTGGATGAAATGATGATACCATGCCAACTTTCAACCTTTTCAGAGTTCATTTGAAATGCTTTTCAATTTTAGGGTCTTATAGCTCAAAATAATTAGTAAATGCATGAAAAATAACAAATGAAGTCAGAAAGGATTGAAAAATGATGATGTGGCTTTGAATGGTGCATTTTGAACACACAAAAAGTCAGGAGTCCAAATAAGTTTTAAAAAAATGAAATCCCTTTGTAACAGACGAGTTTCCGGATGAAATCCTGATACGTTGAAAGAGATTGTCCGTTTTGTACACGAAGTGCATCCAGTTTTTGCCGTAACCCTCTCAACTTTCTTGCACATGATATGTGGATGAAATGATGATACCATGCAAACTTTCAACCTTTTCAGAGTTCATTTGAAATGCTTTTCAATTTTAGGGTCTTATAGCTCAAAATAATTAGTAAATGCATGAAAAATAACAAATGAAGTGAGAAAGGATTGAAAAATGATGATGTGGCTTTGAATGGTGCATTTTGAACACACAAAAAGTCAGGAGTCCAAATAAGTTTAAAAAAAATGAAATCCCTTTGTAACAGACGAGTTTCCGGATGAAATCCTGATACGTTGAAAGAGATTGTCCGTTTTGTACACGAAGTGCATCCAGTTTTTGCCGTAACCCTCTCAACTTTCTTGCACATGCTATGTGGATGAAATGATGATACCATGCCAACTTACAACCTTTTCAGAGTTCATTTGAAATGCTTTCCAATTTTAGGGTCTTATAGCTCAAAATAATTAGTAAATGCATGAAAAATAACAAATGAAGTCAGAAAGGATTGAAAAATGATGATGTGGCTTTGAATGGTGCATTTTGAACACACAAAAAGTCAGGAGTCCAAATAAGTTTTAAAAAAATGAAATCCCTTTGTAACAGACGAGTTTCCGGATGAAATCCTGATACGTTGAAAGAGATTGTCCGTTTTGTACACGAAGTGCATCCAGTTTTTGCCGTAACCCTCTCAACTTTCTTGCACATGATATGTGGATGAAATGATGATACCATGCAAACTTTCAACCTTTTCAGAGTTCATTTGAAATGCTTTTCAATTTTAGGGTCTTATAGCTCAAAATAATTAGTAAATGCATGAAAAATAACAAATGAAGTGAGAAAGGATTGAAAAATGATGATGTGGCTTTGAATGGTGCATTTTGAACACACAAAAAGTCAGGAGTCCAAATAAGTTTAAAAAAAAATGAAATCCCTTTGTAACAGACGAGTTTCCGGATGAAATCCTGATACGTTGAAAGAGATTGTCCGTTTTGTACACGAAGTGCATCCAGTTTTTGCCGTAACCCTCTCAACTTTCTTGCACATGCTATGTGGATGAAAATACCATGCCAACTTTCAACCTTTTCAGAGTTCATTTGAAATGTTTTCAATTTTAGGGTCTTATAGCTCAAAATAATTAGTAAATGCATGAAAAATAACAAATGAAGTCAGAAAGGATTGAAAAATGATGATGTGGCTTTGAATGGTGCATTTTGAACAGACAAGAAGTCAGGGGTTCAAATAAGTTTTAAAAAATGAAATCCCTTTGTAACAGACGAGTTTCCGGATGAAATCCTGATACGTTGAAAGAGATTGTCCGTTTTGTACACGAAGTGCATCCAGTTTTTGCCGTAACCCTCTCAACTTTCTTGCACATGCTATGTGGATGAAATGATGATACCATGCCAACTTACAACCTTTTCAGAGTTCATTTGAAATGCTTTTCAATTTTAGGGTCTTATAGCTCAAAATAATTAGTAAATGCATGAAAAATAACAAATGAAGTCAGAAAGGATTGAAAAATGATGATGTGGCTTTGAATGGTGCATTTTGAACACACAAAAAGTCAGGAGTCCAAATAAGTTTTAAAAAAATGAAATCCCTTTGTAACAGACGAGTTTCCGGATGAAATCCTGATACGTTGAAAGAGATTGTCCGTTTTGTACACGAAGTGCATCCAGTTTTTGCCGTAACCCTCTCAACTTTCTTGCACATGATATGTGGATGAAATGATGATACCATGCAAACTTTCAACCTTTTCAGAGTTCATTTGAAATGCTTTTCAATTTTAGGGTCTTATAGCTCAAAATAATTAGTAAATGCATGAAAAATAACAAATGAAGTGAGAAAGGATTGAAAAATGATGATGTGGCTTTGAATGGTGCATTTTGAACACACAAAAAGTCAGGAGTCCAAATAAGTTTAAAAAAAATGAAATCCCTTTGTAACAGACGAGTTTCCGGATGAAATCCTGATACGTTGAAAGAGATTGTCCGTTTTGTACACGAAGTGCATCCAGTTTTTGCCGTAACCCTCTCAACTTTCTTGCACATGCTATGTGGATGAAAATACCATGCCAACTTTCAACCTTTTCAGAGTTCATTTGAAATGTTTTCAATTTTAGGGTCTTATAGCTCAAAATAATTAGTAAATGCATGAAAAATAACAAATGAAGTCAGAAAGGATTGAAAAATGATGATGTGGCTTTGAATGGTGCATTTTGAACACACAAAAAGTCAGGGGTTCAAATAAGTTTTAAAAAATGAAATCCCTTTGTAACAGACGAGTTTCCGGATGAAATCCTGATACGTTGAAAGAGATTGTCCGTTTTGTACACGAAGTGCATCCAGTTTTTGCCGTAACCCTCTCAACTTTCTTGCACATGCTATGTGGATGAAATGATGATACCATGCCAACTTACAACCTTTTCAGAGTTCATTTGAAATGCTTTTCAATTTTAGGGTCTTATAGCTCAAAATAATTAGTAAATGCATGAAAAATAACAAATGAAGTCAGAAAGGATTGAAAAATGATGATGTGGCTTTGAATGGTGCATTTTGAACACACAAAAAGTCAGGAGTCCAAATAAGTTTTAAAAAAATGAAATCCCTTTGTAACAGACGAGTTTCCGGATGAAATCCTGATACGTTGAAAGAGATTGTCCGTTTTGTACACGAAGTGCATCCAGTTTTTGCCGTAACCCTCTCAACTTTCTTGCACATGATATGTGGATGAAATGATGATACCATGCAAACTTTCAACCTTTTCAGAGTTCATTTGAAATGCTTTTCAATTTTAGGGTCTTATAGCTCAAAATAATTAGTAAATGCATGAAAAATAACAAATGAAGTGAGAAAGGATTGAAAAATGATGATGTGGCTTTGAATGGTGCATTTTGAACACACAAAAAGTCAGGAGTCCAAATAAGTTTAAAAAAAAATGAAATCCCTTTGTAACAGACGAGTTTCCGGATGAAATCCTGATACGTTGAAAGAGATTGTCCGTTTTGTACACGAAGTGCATCCAGTTTTTGCCGTAACCCTCTCAACTTTCTTGCACATGCTATGTGGATGAAAATACCATGCCAACTTTCAACCTTTTCAGAGTTCATTTGAAATGTTTTCAATTTTAGGGTCTTATAGCTCAAAATAATTAGTAAATGCATGAAAAATAACAAATGAAGTCAGAAAGGATTGAAAAATGATGATGTGGCTTTGAATGGTGCATTTTGAACAGACAAAAAGTCAGGGGTTCAAATAAGTTTTAAAAAATGAAATCCCTTTGTAACAGACGAGTTTCCGGATGAAATCCTGATACGTTGAAAGAGATTGTCCGTTTTGTACACGAAGTGCATCCAGTTTTTGCCGTAACCCTCTCAACTTTCTTGCACATGCTATGTGGATGAAAATACCATGCCAACTTTCAACCTTTTCAGAGTTCATTTGAAATGCTTTTCAATTTTAGGGTCTTATAGCTCAAAATAATTAGTAAATGCATGAAAAATAACAAATGAAGTCAGAAAGGATTGAAAAATGATGATGTGGCTTTGAATGGTGCATTTTGAACACACAAAAAGTCAGGAGTCCAAATAAGTTTTAAAAAAATGAAATCCCTTTGTAACAGACGAGTTTCCGGATGAAATCCTGATACGTTGAAAGAGATTGTCCGTTTTGTACACGAAGTGCATCCAGTTTTTGCCGTAACCCTCTCAACTTTCTTGCACATGATATGTGGATGAAATGATGATACCATGCAAACTTTCAACCTTTTCAGAGTTCATTTGAAATGCTTTTCAATTTTAGGGTCTTATAGCTCAAAATAATTAGTAAATGCATGAAAAATAACAAATGAAGTGAGAAAGGATTGAAAAATGATGATGTGGCTTTGAATGGTGCATTTTGAACACACAAAAAGTCAGGAGTCCAAATAAGTTTAAAAAAAAATGAAATCCCTTTGTAACAGACGAGTTTCCGGATGAAATCCTGATACGTTGAAAGAGATTGTCCGTTTTGTACACGAAGTGCATCCAGTTTTTGCCGTAACCCTCTCAACTTTCTTGCACATGCTATGTGGATGAAAATACCATGCCAACTTTCAACCTTTTCAGAGTTCATTTGAAATGCTTTTCAATTTTAGGGTCTTATAGCTCAAAATAATTAGTAAATGCATGAAAAATAACAAATGAAGTCAGAAAGGATTGAAAAATGATGATGTGGCTTTGAATGGTGCATTTTGAACAGACAAAAAGTCAGGGGTTCAAATAAGTTTTAAAAAATGAAATCCCTTTGTAACAGACGAGTTTCCGGATGAAATCCTGATACGTTGAAAGAGATTGTCCGTTTTGTACACGAAGTGCATCCAGTTTTTGCCGTAACCCTCTCAACTTTCTTGCACATGCTATGTGGATGAAAATACCATGCCAACTTTCAACCTTTTCAGAGTTCATTTGAAATGCTTTTCAATTTTAGGGTCTTATAGCTCAAAATAATTAGTAAATGCATGAAAAATAACAAATGAAGTCAGAAAGGATTGAAAAATGATGATGTGGCTTTGAATGGTGCATTTTGAACACACAAAAAGTCAGGAGTTCAAATAAGTTTTAAAAAATGAAATCCCTTTGTAACAGACGAGTTTCCGGATGAAATCCTGATACTTTGAAAGAGATTGTCCGTTTTGTACACGAAGTGCATCCAGTTTTTGCCATAACCCTCTCAACTTTCTTGCACATGCTATGTGGATGAAATGATGATACCATGCAAACTTTCAACCTTTTCAGAGTTCATTTGAAATGCTTTTCAATTTTAGGGTCTTATAGCTCAAAATAATTAGTAAATGCATGAAACATAACAAATGAAGTCAGAAAGGATTGAAAAATGATGATGTGGCTTTGAATGCTGCATTTCGAACACACAAAAAGTCAGGAGTTCAAATAAGTTTTAAAAAATGAAATCCCTTTGTAACAGACGAGTTTCCGGATGAAATCCTGATACGTTGAAAGAGATTGTCCGTTTTGTACACGAAGTGCATCCAGTTTTTGCCGTAACCCTCTCAACTTTCTTGCACATGCTATGTGGATGAAATGATGATACCATGCCAACTTTCAACCTTTTCAGAGTTCATTTGAAATGCTTTTCAATTTTAGGGTCTTATAGCTCAAAATAATTAGTAAATGCATGAAAAATAACAAATGAAGTCAGAAAGGATTGAAAAATGATGATGTGGCTTTGAATGGTGCATTTTGAACACACAAAAAGTCAGGAGTTCAAATAACTAATAAAAAATGAAATCCCTTTGTAACAGGCGAGTTTCCGGATGAAATCCTGATACTTTGAAAGAGATTGTCCGTTTTGTACACGAAGTGCATCCAGTTTTTGCCATAACCCTCTCAACTTTCTTGCACATGCTATGTGGATGAAATGATGATACCATGCCAACTTACAACCTTTTCAGAGTTCATTTGAAATGCTTTTCAATTTTAGGGTCTTATAGCTCAAAATAATTAGTAAATGCATGAAACATAACAAATGAAGTCAGAAAGGATTAAAAAATGATGATGTGGCTTTGAATGGTGCATTTTGAACACACAAAAAGTCAGGAGTTCAAATAAGTTTTAAAAAATGAAATCCCTTTGTAACTGACGAGTTTCCGGATGAAATCCTGATACGTTGAAAGAGATTGTCCGTTTTGTACACGAAGTGCATCCAGTTTTTGCCGTAACCCTCTCAACTATCTTGCACATGATATGTGGATGAAATGATGATACCATGCAAACTTTCAACCTTTTCAGAGTTCATTTGAAATGCTTTTCAATTTTAGGGTCTTATAGCTCAAAATAATTAGTAAATGCATGAAAAATAACAAATGAAGTTAGAAAGGATTGAAAAATGATGATGTGGCTTTGAATGGTGCATTTTGAACACACAAAAAGTCAGGAGTCCAAATAAGTTTTAAAAAAATGAAATCCCTTTGTAACAGACGAGTTTCCGGATGAAATCCTGATACGTTGAAAGAGATTGTCCGTTTTGTACACGAAGTGCATCCAGTTTTTGCCGTAACCCTCTCAACTTTCTTGCACATGCTATGTGGATGAAAATACCATGCCAACTTTCAACCTTTTCAGAGTTCATTTGAAATGCTTTTCAATTTTAGGGTCTTATAGCTCAAAATAATTAGTAAATGCATGAAAAATAACAAATGAAGTCAGAAAGGATTGAAAAATGATGATGTGGCTTTGAATGGTGCATTGTGAACACACAAAAAGTCAGGAGTCCAAATAAGTTTTAAAAAAATGAAATCCCTTTGTAACAGACGAGTTTCCGGATGAAATCCTGATACGTTGAAAGAGATTGTCCGTTTTGTACACGAAGTGCATCCAGTTTTTGCCGTAACCTTCTCAACTTTCTTGCACATGCTATGTGGATCAAAATACCATGCCAACTTTCAACCTTTTCAGAGTTCATTTGAAATGCTTTTCAATTTTAGGGTCTTATAGCTCAAAATAATTAGTAAATGCATGAAAAATAACAAATGAAGTCAGAAAGGATTGAAAAATGATGATGTGGCTTTGAATGGTGCATTTTGAACACACAAAAAGTCAGGGGTTCAAATAAGTTTTAAAAAATGAAATCCCTTTGTAACAGACGAGTTTCCGGATGAAATCCTGATACGTTGAAAGAGATTGTCCGTTTTGTACACGAAGTGCATCCAGTTTTTGCCGTAACCCTCTCAACTTTCTTGAACATGCTATGTGGATGAAAATACCATGCCAACTTTCAACCTTTTCAGAGTTCATTTGAAATGCTTTTCAATTTTAGGGTCTTATAGCTCAAAATAATTAGTAAATGCATGAAAAATAACAAATGAAGTCAGAAAGGATTGAAAAATGATGATGTGGCTTTGAATGGTGCATTTTGAACACACAAAAAGTCAGGAGTTCAAATAAGTTTTAAAAAATGAAATCCCTTTGTAACAGACGAGTTTCCGGATGAAATCCTGATACTTTGAAAGAGATTGTCCGTTTTGTACACGAAGTGCATCCAGTTTTTGCCGTAACCCTCTCAACTTTCTTGCACATGCTATGTGGATGAAATGATGATACCATGCCAACTTTCAACCTTTCCAGAGTTCATTTGAAATGCTTTTCAATTTTAGGGTCTTATAGCTCAAAATAATTAGTAAATGCATGAAAAATAACAAATGAAGTCAGAAAGGATTGAAAAAGGATGATGTGGCTTTGAATGGTGCATTTTGAACACACAAAAAGTCAGGAGTTCAAATAACTAATAAAAAATGAAATCCCTTTGTAACAGACGAGTTTCCGGATGAAATCCTGATACGTTGAAAGAGATTGTCCGTTTTGTACACGAAGTGCATCCAGTTTTTGCCGTAACCCTCTCAACTTTCTTGCACATGCTATGTGGATGAAAATACCATGCCAACTTTCAACCTTTTCAGAGTTCATTTGAAATGCTTTTCAATTTTAGGGTCTTATAGCTCAAAATAATTAGTAAATGCATGAAAAATAACAAATGAAGTCAGAAAGGATTGAAAAATGATGATGTGGCTTTGAATGGTGCATTTTGAACACACAAAAAGTCAGGAGTTCAAATAAGTTTCAAAAAATGAAATCCCTTTGTAACAGACGAGTTTCCGGATGAAATCCTGATACGTTGAAAGAGATTGTCCGTTTTGTACACGAAGTGCATCCAGTTTTTGCCGTAACCCTCTCAACTTTCTTGCACATGCTATGTGGATGAAAATACCATGCCAACTTTCAACCTTTTCAGAGTTCATTTGAAATTCTTTTCAATTTTAGGGTCTTATAGCTCAAAATAATTAGTAAATGCATGAAAAATAACAAATGAAGTCAGAAAGGATTGAAAAATGATGATGTGGCATTGAATGGTGCATTTTGAACACACAAAAAGTCAGGAGTTCAAATAAGTTTTAAAAAATGAAATCCCTTTGTAACAGACGAGTTTCCGGATGAAATCCTGATACGTTGAAAGAGATTGTCCGTTTTGTACACGAAGTGCATCCAGTTTTTGCCGTAACCCTCTCAACTTTCTTGCACATGATATGTGGATGAAATGATGATACCATGCAAACTTTCAACCTTTTCAGAGTTCATTTGAAATGCTTTTCAATTTTAGGGTCTTATAGCTCAAAATAATTAGTAAATGCATGAAAAATAACAAATGAAGTCAGAAAGGATTGAAAAATGATGATGTGGCTTTGAATGGTGCATTTTGAACACACAAATAGTCCGGAGTTCAAATAAGTTTTAAAAAATGAAATCCCTTTGTAACAGACGAGTTTCCGGATGAAATCCTGATACGTTGAAAGAGATTGTCCGTTTTGTACACGAAGTGCATCCAGTTTTTGCCGTAACCCTCTCAACTTTCTTGCACATGCTATGTGGATGAAAATACCATGCCAACTTTCAACCTTTTCAGAGTTCATTTGAAATGCTTTTCAATTTTAGGGTCTTATAGCTCAAAATAATTAGTAAATGCATGAAAAATAACAAATGAAGTCAGAAAGGATTGAAAAATGATGATGTGGCTTTGAATGGTGCATTTTGAACACACAAAAAGTCAGGAGTTCAAATAAGTTTTAAAAAATGAAATCCCTTTGTAACAGACGAGTTTCCGGATGAAATCCTGACACGTTGAAAGAGATTGTCCGTTTTGTACACGAAGTGCATCCAGTTTTTGCCGTAACCCTCTCAACTTTCTTGCACATGCTATGTGGATGAAAATACCATGCCAACTTTCAACCTTTTCAGAGTTCATTTGAAATGCTTTTCAATTTTAGGGTCTTATAGCTCAAAATAATTAGTAAATGCATGAAAAATAACAAATGAAGTCAGAAAGGAATCAAAAATGATGATGTGGCTTTGAATGGTGCATTTTGAACACACAAAAAGTCAGGAGTTCAAATAAGTTTTAAAAAATGAAATCCCTTTGTAACAGACGAGTTTCCGGATGAAATCCTGATACGTTGAAAGAGATTGTCCGTTTTGTACACGAAGTGCATCCAGTTTTTGCCGTAACCTTCTCAACTTTCTTGCACATGATATGTGGATCAAAATACCATGCCAACTTTCAACCTTTTCAGAGTTCATTTGAAATGCTTTTCAATTTTAGGGTCTTATAGCTCAAAATAATTAGTAAATGCATGAAAAATAACAAATGAAGTCAGAAAGGATTGAAAAATGATGATGTGGCTTTGAATGGTGCATTTTGAACACACAAAAAGTCAGGGGTTCAAATAAGTTTTAAAAAATGAAATCCCTTTGTAACAGACGAGTTTCCGGATGAAATCCTGATACGTTGAAAGAGATTGTCCGTTTTGTACACGAAGTGCATCCAGTTTTTGCCGTAACCCTCTCAACTTTCTTGAACATGCTATGTGGATGAAAATACCATGCCAACTTTCAACCTTTTCAGAGTTCATTTGAAATGCTTTTCAATTTTAGGGTCTTATAGCTCAAAATAATTAGTAAATGCATGAAAAATAACAAATGAAGTCAGAAAGGATTGAAAAATGATGATGTGGCTTTGAATGGTGCATTTTGAACACACAAAAAGTCAGGAGTTCAAATAAGTTTTAAAAAATGAAATCCCTTTGTAACAGACGAGTTTCCGGATGAAATCCTGATACTTTGAAAGAGATTGTCCGTTTTGTACACGAAGTGCATCCAGTTTTTGCCGTAACCCTCTCAACTTTCTTGCACATGCTATGTGGATGAAATGATGATACCATGCCAACTTTCAACCTTTCCAGAGTTCATTTGAAATGCTTTTCAATTTTAGGGTCTTATAGCTCAAAATAATTAGTAAATGCATGAAAAATAACAAATGAAGTCAGAAAGGATTGAAAAAGGATGATGTGGCTTTGAATGGTGCATTTTGAACACACAAAAAGTCAGGAGTTCAAATAACTAATAAAAAATGAAATCCCTTTGTAACAGACGAGTTTCCGGATGAAATCCTGATACGTTGAAAGAGATTGTCCGTTTTGTACACAAAGTGCATCCAGTTTTTGCCGTAACCCTCTCAACTTTCTTGCACATGCTATGTGGATGAAAATACCATGCCAACTTTCAACCTTTTCAGAGTTCATTTGAAATGCTTTTCAATTTTAGGGTCTTATAGCTCAAAATAATTAGTAAATGCATGAAAAATAACAAATGAAGTCAGAAAGGATTGAAAAATGATGATGTGGCTTTGAATGGTGCATTTTGAACACACAAAAAGTCAGGAGTTCAAATAAGTTTCAAAAAATGAAATCCCTTTGTAACAGACGAGTTTCCGGATGAAATCCTGATACGTTGAAAGAGATTGTCCGTTTTGTACACGAAGTGCATCCAGTTTTTGCCGTAACCCTCTCAACTTTCTTGCACATGCTATGTGGATGAAAATACCATGCCAACTTTCAACCTTTTCAGAGTTCATTTGAAATTCTTTTCAATTTTAGGGTCTTATAGCTCAAAATAATTAGTAAATGCATGAAAAATAACAAATGAAGTCAGAAAGGATTGAAAAATGATGATGTGGCATTGAATGGTGCATTTTGAACACACAAAAAGTCAGGAGTTCAAATAAGTTTTAAAAAATGAAATCCCTTTGTAACAGACGAGTTTCCGGATGAAATCCTGATACGTTGAAAGAGATTGTCCGTTTTGTACACGAAGTGCATCCAGTTTTTGCCGTAACCCTCTCAACTTTCTTGCACATGATATGTGGATGAAATGATGATACCATGCAAACTTTCAACCTTTTCAGAGTTCATTTGAAAAGCTTTTCAATTTTAGGGTCTTATAGCTCAAAATAATTAGTAAATGCATGAAAAATAACAAATGAAGTCAGAAAGGATTGAAAAATGATGATGTGGCTTTGAATGGTGCATTTTGAACACACAAATAGTCCGGAGTTCAAATAAGTTTTAAAAAATGAAATCCCTTTGTAACAGACGAGTTTCCGGATGAAATCCTGATACGTTGAAAGAGATTGTCCGTTTTGTACACGAAGTGCATCCAGTTTTTGCCGTAACCCTCTCAACTTTCTTGCACATGCTATGTGGATGAAAATACCATGCCAACTTTCAACCTTTTCAGAGTTCATTTGAAATGCTTTTCAATTTTAGGGTCTTATAGCTCAAAATAATTAGTAAATGCATGAAAAATAACAAATGAAGTCAGAAAGCATTGAAAAATGATGATGTGGCTTTGAATGGTGCATTTTGAACACACAAAAAGTCAGGAGTTCAAATAAGTTTTAAAAAATGAAATCCCTTTGTAACAGACGAGTTTCCGGATGAAATCCTGACACGTTGAAAGAGATTGTCCGTTTTGTACACGAAGTGCATCCAGTTTTTGCCGTAACCCTCTCAACTTTCTTGCACATGCTATGTGGATGAAAATACCATGCCAACTTTCAACCTTTTCAGAGTTCATTTGAAATGCTTTTCAATTTTAGGGTCTTATAGCTCAAAATAATTAGTAAATGCATGAAAAATAACAAATGAAGTCAGAAAGGAATAAAAAATGATGATGTGGCTTTGAATGGTGCATTTTGAACACACAAAAAGTCAGTAGTTCAAATAAGTTTTAAAAAATGAAATCCCTTTGTAACAGACGAGTTTCCGGATGAAATCCTGATACTTTGAAAGAGATTGTCCGTTTTGTACACGAAGTGCATCCAGTTTTTGCCATAACCCTCTCAACTTTCTTGCACATGCTATGTGGATGAAATGATGATACCATGCCAACTTTCAACCTTTTCAGAGTTCATTTGAAATGCTTTTCAATTTTCGGGTCTTATAGCTCAAAATAATTAGTAAATGCATGAAAAATAACAAATGAAGTCAGAAAGGATTGAAAAATGATGATGTGGCTTTGAATGGTGCATTTTGAACACACAAAAAGTCAGGAGTTCAAATAAGTTTTAAAAAATGAAATCCCTTTGTAACAGACGAGTTTCCGGATGAAATCCTGATACGTTGAAAGAGATTGTCCGTTTTGTACACGAAGTGCATCCAGTTTTTGCCGTAACCTTCTCAACTTTCTTGCACATGATATGTGGATCAAAATACCATGCCAACTTTCAACCTTTTCAGAGTTCATTTGAAATGCTTTTCAATTTTAGGGTCTTATAGCTCAAAATAATTAGTAAATGCATGAAAAATAACAAATGAAGTCAGAAAGGATTGAAAAATGATGATGTGGCTTTGAATGGTGCATTTTGAACACACAAAAAGTCAGGGGTTCAAATAAGTTTTAAAAAATGAAATCCCTTTGTAACAGACGAGTTTCCGGATGAAATCCTGATACGTTGAAAGAGATTGTCCGTTTTGTACACGAAGTGCATCCAGTTTTTGCCGTAACCCTCTCAACTTTCTTGAACATGCTATGTGGATGAAAATACCATGCCAACTTTCAACCTTTTCAGAGTTCATTTGAAATGCTTTTCAATTTTAGGGTCTTATAGCTCAAAATAATTAGTAAATGCATGAAAAATAACAAATGAAGTCAGAAAGGATTGAAAAATGATGATGTGGCTTTGAATGGTGCATTTTGAACACACAAAAAGTCAGGAGTTCAAATAAGTTTTAAAAAATGAAATCCCTTTGTAACAGACGAGTTTCCGGATGAAATCCTGATACTTTGAAAGAGATTGTCCGTTTTGTACACGAAGTGCATCCAGTTTTTGCCGTAACCCTCTCAACTTTCTTGCACATGCTATGTGGATGAAATGATGATACCATGCCAACTTTCAACCTTTCCAGAGTTCATTTGAAATGCTTTTCAATTTTAGGGTCTTATAGCTCAAAATAATTAGTAAATGCATGAAAAATAACAAATGAAGTCAGAAAGGATTGAAAAAGGATGATGTGGCTTTGAATGGTGCATTTTGAACACACAAAAAGTCAGGAGTTCAAATAACTAATAAAAAATGAAATCCCTTTGTAACAGACGAGTTTCCGGATGAAATCCTGATACTTTGAAAGAGATTGTCCGTTTTGTACACGAAGTGCATCCAGTTTTTGCCATAACCCTCTCAACTTTCTTGCACATGCTATGTGGATGAAATGATGATACCATGCCAACTTTCAACCTTTTCAGAGTTCATTTGAAATGCTTTTCAATTTTCGGGTCTTATAGCTCAAAATAATTAGTAAATGCATGAAAAATAACAAATGAAGTCAGAAAGGATTGAAAAATGATGATGTGGCTTTGAATGGTGCATTTTGAACACACAAAAAGTCAGGAGTTCAAATAAGTTTTAAAAAATGAAATCCCTTTGTAACAGACGAGTTTCCGGATGAAATCCTGATACGTTGAAAGAGATTGTCCGTTTTGTACACGAAGTGCATCCAGTTTTTGCCGTAACCTTCTCAACTTTCTTGCACATGATATGTGGATCAAAATACCATGCCAACTTTCAACCTTTTCAGAGTTCATTTGAAATGCTTTTCAATTTTAGGGTCTTATAGCTCAAAATAATTAGTAAATGCATGAAAAATAACAAATGAAGTCAGAAAGGATTGAAAAATGATGATGTGGCTTTGAATGGTGCATTTTGAACACACAAAAAGTCAGGGGTTCAAATAAGTTTTAAAAAATGAAATCCCTTTGTAACAGACGAGTTTCCGGATGAAATCCTGATACGTTGAAAGAGATTGTCCGTTTTGTACACGAAGTGCATCCAGTTTTTGCCGTAACCCTCTCAACTTTCTTGAACATGCTATGTGGATGAAAATACCATGCCAACTTTCAACCTTTTCAGAGTTCATTTGAAATGCTTTTCAATTTTAGGGTCTTATAGCTCAAAATAATTAGTAAATGCATGAAAAATAACAAATGAAGTCAGAAAGGATTGAAAAATGATGATGTGGCTTTGAATGGTGCATTTTGAACACACAAAAAGTCAGGAGTTCAAATAAGTTTTAAAAAATGAAATCCCTTTGTAACAGACGAGTTTCCGGATGAAATCCTGATACTTTGAAAGAGATTGTCCGTTTTGTACACGAAGTGCATCCAGTTTTTGCCGTAACCCTCTCAACTTTCTTGCACATGCTATGTGGATGAAATGATGATACCATGCCAACTTTCAACCTTTCCAGAGTTCATTTGAAATGCTTTTCAATTTTAGGGTCTTATAGCTCAAAATAATTAGTAAATGCATGAAAAATAACAAATGAAGTCAGAAAGGATTGAAAAAGGATGATGTGGCTTTGAATGGTGCATTTTGAACACACAAAAAGTCAGGAGTTCAAATAACTAATAAAAAATGAAATCCCTTTGTAACAGACGAGTTTCCGGATGAAATCCTGATACGTTGAAAGAGATTGTCCGTTTTGTACACGAAGTGCATCCAGTTTTTGCCGTAACCCTCTCAACTTTCTTGCACATGCTATGTGGATGAAAATACCATGCCAACTTTCAACCTTTTCAGAGTTCATTTGAAATGCTTTTCAATTTTAGGGTCTTATAGCTCAAAATAATTAGTAAATGCATGAAAAATAACAAATGAAGTCAGAAAGGATTGAAAAATGATGATGTGGCTTTGAATGGTGCATTTTGAACACACAAAAAGTCAGGAGTTCAAATAAGTTTCAAAAAATGAAATCCCTTTGTAACAGACGAGTTTCCGGATGAAATCCTGATACGTTGAAAGAGATTGTCCGTTTTGTACACGAAGTGCATCCAGTTTTTGCCGTAACCCTCTCAACTTTCTTGCACATGCTATGTGGATGAAAATACCATGCCAACTTTCAACCTTTTCAGAGTTCATTTGAAATTCTTTTCAATTTTAGGGTCTTATAGCTCAAAATAATTAGTAAATGCATGAAAAATAACAAATGAAGTCAGAAAGGATTGAAAAATGATGATGTGGCATTGAATGGTGCATTTTGAACACACAAAAAGTCAGGAGTTCAAATAAGTTTTAAAAAATGAAATCCCTTTGTAACAGACGAGTTTCCGGATGAAATCCTGATACGTTGAAAGAGATTGTCCGTTTTGTACACGAAGTGCATCCAGTTTTTGCCGTAACCCTCTCAACTTTCTTGCACATGATATGTGGATGAAATGATGATACCATGCAAACTTTCAACCTTTTCAGAGTTCATTTGAAAAGCTTTTCAATTTTAGGGTCTTATAGCTCAAAATAATTAGTAAATGCATGAAAAATAACAAATGAAGTCAGAAAGGATTGAAAAATGATGATGTGGCTTTGAATGGTGCATTTTGAACACACAAATAGTCCGGAGTTCAAATAAGTTTTAAAAAATGAAATCCCTTTGTAACAGACGAGTTTCCGGATGAAATCCTGATACGTTGAAAGAGATTGTCCGTTTTGTACACGAAGTGCATCCAGTTTTTGCCGTAACCCTCTCAACTTTCTTGCACATGCTATGTGGATGAAAATACCATGCCAACTTTCAACCTTTTCAGAGTTCATTTGAAATGCTTTTCAATTTTAGGGTCTTATAGCTCAAAATAATTAGTAAATGCATGAAAAATAACAAATGAAGTCAGAAAGCATTGAAAAATGATGATGTGGCTTTGAATGGTGCATTTTGAACACACAAAAAGTCAGGAGTTCAAATAAGTTTTAAAAAATGAAATCCCTTTGTAACAGACGAGTTTCCGGATGAAATCCTGACACGTTGAAAGAGATTGTCCGTTTTGTACACGAAGTGCATCCAGTTTTTGCCGTAACCCTCTCAACTTTCTTGCACATGCTATGTGGATGAAAATACCATGCCAACATTCAACCTTTTCAGAGTTCATTTGAAATGCTTTTCAATTTTAGGGTCTTATAGCTCAAAATAATTAGTAAATGCATGAAAAATAACAAATGAAGTCAGAAAGGAATCAAAAATGATGATGTGGCTTTGAATGGTGCATTTTGAACACACAAAAAGTCAGGAGTTCAAATAAGTTTTAAAAAATGAAATCCCTTTGTAACAGACGAGTTTCCGGATGAAATCCTGATACTTTGAAAGAGATTGTCCGTTTTGTACACGAAGTGCATCCAGTTTTTGCCATAACCCTCTCAACTTTCTTGCACATGCTATGTGGATGAAATGATGATACCATGCCAACTTTCAACCTTTTCAGAGTTCATTTGAAATGCTTTTCAATTTTCGGGTCTTATAGCTCAAAATAATTAGTAAATGCATGAAAAACAACAAATGAAGTCAGAAAGGATTGAAAAATGATGATGTGGCTTTGAATGGTGCATTTTGAACACACAAAAAGTCAAGAGTTCAAATAAGTTTTAAAAAATGAAATCCCTTTGTAACAGACGAGTTTCTGGATGAAATCCTGATACTTTGAAAGAGATTGTCCGTTTTGTACACGAAGTGCATCCAGTTTTTGCCGTAACCCTCTCAACTTTCTTGCACATGCTATGTGGATGAAAATACCATGCCAACTTTCAACCTTTACAGAGTTCATTTGAAATGCTTTTCAATTTTATGGTTTCATAGCTCAAAATAATTAGTAAATGCATGAAAAATAACAAATGAAGTCAGAAAGGATTGAAAAAGGATGATGTGGCTTTGAATGGTGCATTTTGAACACACAAAAAGTCAGGAGTTCAAATAAGTTTTAAAAAATGAATCCCTTTGTAACAGACGAGTTTCCGGATGAAATCCTGATACGTTGAAAGAGATTGTCCGTTTCGTACACGAAGTGCATCCAGTTTTTGCCGTAACCCTCTCAACTTTCTTGCACATGCTATGTGGATGAAAATACCATGCCAACTTTCAACCTTTTCAGAGTTCATTTGAAATGCTTTTCAATTTTAGGGTCTTATAGCTCAAAATAATTAGTAAATGCATGAAAAATAACAAATGAAGTCAGAAAGGATTGAAAAATGATGATGTGGCATTGAATGGTGCATTTTGAACACACAAAAAGTCAGGAGTTCAAATAAGTTTTAAAAAATGAAATCCCTTTGTAACAGACGAGTTTCCGGATGAAATCCTGATACGTTGAAAGAGATTGTCCGTTTTGTACACGAAGTGCATCCAGTTTTTGCCGTAACCCTCTCAACTTTCTTGCACATGATATGTGGATGAAATGATGATACCATGCAAACTTTCAACCTTTTCAGAGTTCATTTGAAAAGCTTTTCAATTTTAGGGTCTTATAGCTCAAAATAATTAGTAAATGCATGAAAAATAACAAATGAAGTCAGAAAGGATTGAAAAATGATGATGTGGCTTTGAATGGTGCATTTTGAACACACAAATAGTCCGGAGTTCAAATAAGTTTTAAAAAATGAAATCCCTTTGTAACAGACGAGTTTCCGGATGAAATCCTGATACGTTGAAAGAGATTGTCCGTTTTGTACACGAAGTGCATCCAGTTTTTGCCGTAACCCTCTCAACTTTCTTGCACATGCTATGTGGATGAAAATACCATGCCAACTTTCAACCTTTTCAGAGTTCATTTGAAATGCTTTTCAATTTTAGGGTCTTATAGCTCAAAATAATTAGTAAATGCATGAAAAATAACAAATGAAGTCAGAAAGCATTGAAAAATGATGATGTGGCTTTGAATGGTGCATTTTGAACACACAAAAAGTCAGGAGTTCAAATAAGTTTTAAAAAATGAAATCCCTTTGTAACAGACGAGTTTCCGGATGAAATCCTGACACGTTGAAAGAGATTGTCCGTTTTGTACACGAAGTGCATCCAGTTTTTGCCGTAACCCTCTCAACTTTCTTGCACATGCTATGTGGATGAAAATACCATGCCAACATTCAACCTTTTCAGAGTTCATTTGAAATGCTTTTCAATTTTAGGGTCTTATAGCTCAAAATAATTAGTAAATGCATGAAAAATAACAAATGAAGTCAGAAAGGAATCAAAAATGATGATGTGGCTTTGAATGGTGCATTTTGAACACACAAAAAGTCAGGAGTTCAAATAAGTTTTAAAAAATGAAATCCCTTTGTAACAGACGAGTTTCCGGATGAAATCCTGATACTTTGAAAGAGATTGTCCGTTTTGTACACGAAGTGCATCCAGTTTTTGCCATAACCCTCTCAACTTTCTTGCACATGCTATGTGGATGAAATGATGATACCATGCCAACTTTCAACCTTTTCAGAGTTCATTTGAAATGCTTTTCAATTTTCGGGTCTTATAGCTCAAAATAATTAGTAAATGCATGAAAAACAACAAATGAAGTCAGAAAGGATTGAAAAATGATGATGTGGCTTTGAATGGTGCATTTTGAACACACAAAAAGTCAAGAGTTCAAATAAGTTTTAAAAAATGAAATCCCTTTGTAACAGACGAGTTTCTGGATGAAATCCTGATACTTTGAAAGAGATTGTCCGTTTTGTACACGAAGTGCATCCAGTTTTTGCCGTAACCCTCTCAACTTTCTTGCACATGCTATGTGGATGAAAATACCATGCCAACTTTCAACCTTTACAGAGTTCATTTGAAATGCTTTTCAATTTTATGGTTTCATAGCTCAAAATAATTAGTAAATGCATGAAAAATAACAAATGAAGTCAGAAAGGATTGAAAAAGGATGATGTGGCTTTGAATGGTGCATTTTGAACACACAAAAAGTCAGGAGTTCAAATAAGTTTTAAAAAATGAAATCCCTTTGTAACAGACGAGTTTCCGGATGAAATCCTGATACGTTGAAAGAGATTGTCCGTTTCGTACACGAAGTGCATCCAGTTTTTGCCGTAACCCTCTCAACTTTCTTGCACATGCTATGTGGATGAAAATACCATGCCAACTTTCAACCTTTTCAGAGTTCATTTGAAATGCTTTTCAATTTTAGGGTCTTATAGCTCAAAATAATTAGTAAATGCATGAAAAATAACAAATGAAGTCAGAAAGGATTGAAAAATGATGATGTGGCTTTGAATGGTGCATTTTGAACACACAAAAAGTCAGGAGTTCAAATAAGTTTCAAAAAATGAAATCCCTTTGTAACAGACGAGTTTCCGGATGAAATCCTGATACGTTGAAAGAGATTGTCCGTTTTGTACACGAAGTGCATCCAGTTTTTGCCGTAACCCTCTCAACTTTCTTGCACATGCTATGTGGATGAAAATACCATGCCAACTTTCAACCTTTTCAGAGTTCATTTGAAATTCTTTTCAATTTTAGGGTCTTATAGCTCAAAATAATTAGTAAATGCATGAAAAATAACAAATGAAGTCAGAAAGGATTGAAAAATGATGATGTGGCATTGAATGGTGCATTTTGAACACACAAAAAGTCAGGAGTTCAAATAAGTTTTAAAAAATGAAATCCCTTTGTAACAGACGAGTTTCCGGATGAAATCCTGATACGTTGAAAGAGATTGTCCGTTTTGTACACGAAGTGCATCCAGTTTTTGCCGTAACCCTCTCAACTTTCTTGCACATGATATGTGGATGAAATGATGATACCATGCAAACTTTCAACCTTTTCAGAGTTCATTTGAAAAGCTTTTCAATTTTAGGGTCTTATAGCTCAAAATAATTAGTAAATGCATGAAAAATAACAAATGAAGTCAGAAAGGATTGAAAAATGATGATGTGGCTTTGAATGGTGCATTTTGAACACACAAATAGTCCGGAGTTCAAATAAGTTTTAAAAAATGAAATCCCTTTGTAACAGACGAGTTTCCGGATGAAATCCTGATACGTTGAAAGAGATTGTCCGTTTTGTACACGAAGTGCATCCAGTTTTTGCCGTAACCCTCTCAACTTTCTTGCACATGCTATGTGGATGAAAATACCATGCCAACTTTCAACCTTTTCAGAGTTCATTTGAAATGCTTTTCAATTTTAGGGTCTTATAGCTCAAAATAATTAGTAAATGCATGAAAAATAACAAATGAAGTCAGAAAGCATTGAAAAATGATGATGTGGCTTTGAATGGTGCATTTTGAACACACAAAAAGTCAGGAGTTCAAATAAGTTTTAAAAAATGAAATCCCTTTGTAACAGACGAGTTTCCGGATGAAATCCTGACACGTTGAAAGAGATTGTCCGTTTTGTACACGAAGTGCATCCAGTTTTTGCCGTAACCCTCTCAACTTTCTTGCACATGCTATGTGGATGAAAATACCATGCCAACATTCAACCTTTTCAGAGTTCATTTGAAATGCTTTTCAATTTTAGGGTCTTATAGCTCAAAATAATTAGTAAATGCATGAAAAATAACAAATGAAGTCAGAAAGGAATCAAAAATGATGATGTGGCTTTGAATGGTGCATTTTGAACACACAAAAAGTCAGGAGTTCAAATAAGTTTTAAAAAATGAAATCCCTTTGTAACAGACGAGTTTCCGGATGAAATCCTGATACTTTGAAAGAGATTGTCCGTTTTGTACACGAAGTGCATCCAGTTTTTGCCATAACCCTCTCAACTTTCTTGCACATGCTATGTGGATGAAATGATGATACCATGCCAACTTTCAACCTTTTCAGAGTTCATTTGAAATGCTTTTCAATTTTCGGGTCTTATAGCTCAAAATAATTAGTAAATGCATGAAAAACAACAAATGAAGTCAGAAAGGATTGAAAAATGATGATGTGGCTTTGAATGGTGCATTTTGAACACACAAAAAGTCAAGAGTTCAAATAAGTTTTAAAAAATGAAATCCCTTTGTAACAGACGAGTTTCTGGATGAAATCCTGATACTTTGAAAGAGATTGTCCGTTTTGTACACGAAGTGCATCCAGTTTTTGCCGTAACCCTCTCAACTTTCTTGCACATGCTATGTGGATGAAAATACCATGCCAACTTTCAACCTTTACAGAGTTCATTTGAAATGCTTTTCAATTTTATGGTTTCATAGCTCAAAATAATTAGTAAATGCATGAAAAATAACAAATGAAGTCAGAAAGGATTGAAAAAGGATGATGTGGCTTTGAATGGTGCATTTTGAACACACAAAAAGTCAGGAGTTCAAATAAGTTTTAAAAAATGAAATCCCTTTGTAACAGACGAGTTTCCGGATGAAATCCTGATACGTTGAAAGAGATTGTCCGTTTCGTACACGAAGTGCATCCAGTTTTTGCCGTAACCCTCTCAACTTTCTTGCACATGCTATGTGGATGAAAATACCATGCCAACTTTCAACCTTTTCAGAGTTCATTTGAAATGCTTTTCAATTTTAGGGTCTTATAGCTCAAAATAATTAGTAAATGCATGAAAAATAACAAATGAAGTCAGAAAGGATTGAAAAATGATGATGTGGCATTGAATGGTGCATTTTGAACACACAAAAAGTCAGGAGTTCAAATAAGTTTTAAAAAATGAAATCCCTTTGTAACAGACGAGTTTCCGGATGAAATCCTGATACGTTGAAAGAGATTGTCCGTTTTGTACACGAAGTGCATCCAGTTTTTGCCGTAACCCTCTCAACTTTCTTGCACATGATATGTGGATGAAATGATGATACCATGCAAACTTTCAACCTTTTCAGAGTTCATTTGAAAAGCTTTTCAATTTTAGGGTCTTATAGCTCAAAATAATTAGTAAATGCATGAAAAATAACAAATGAAGTCAGAAAGGATTGAAAAATGATGATGTGGCTTTGAATGGTGCATTTTGAACACACAAATAGTCCGGAGTTCAAATAAGTTTTAAAAAATGAAATCCCTTTGTAACAGACGAGTTTCCGGATGAAATCCTGATACGTTGAAAGAGATTGTCCGTTTTGTACACGAAGTGCATCCAGTTTTTGCCGTAACCCTCTCAACTTTCTTGCACATGCTATGTGGATGAAAATACCATGCCAACTTTCAACCTTTTCAGAGTTCATTTGAAATGCTTTTCAATTTTAGGGTCTTATAGCTCAAAATAATTAGTAAATGCATGAAAAATAACAAATGAAGTCAGAAAGCATTGAAAAATGATGATGTGGCTTTGAATGGTGCATTTTGAACACACAAAAAGTCAGGAGTTCAAATAAGTTTTAAAAAATGAAATCCCTTTGTAACAGACGAGTTTCCGGATGAAATCCTGACACGTTGAAAGAGATTGTCCGTTTTGTACACGAAGTGCATCCAGTTTTTGCCGTAACCCTCTCAACTTTCTTGCACATGCTATGTGGATGAAAATACCATGCCAACATTCAACCTTTTCAGAGTTCATTTGAAATGCTTTTCAATTTTAGGGTCTTATAGCTCAAAATAATTAGTAAATGCATGAAAAATAACAAATGAAGTCAGAAAGGAATCAAAAATGATGATGTGGCTTTGAATGGTGCATTTTGAACACACAAAAAGTCAGGAGTTCAAATAAGTTTTAAAAAATGAAATCCCTTTGTAACAGACGAGTTTCCGGATGAAATCCTGATACTTTGAAAGAGATTGTCCGTTTTGTACACGAAGTGCATCCAGTTTTTGCCATAACCCTCTCAACTTTCTTGCACATGCTATGTGGATGAAATGATGATACCATGCCAACTTTCAACCTTTTCAGAGTTCATTTGAAATGCTTTTCAATTTTCGGGTCTTATAGCTCAAAATAATTAGTAAATGCATGAAAAACAACAAATGAAGTCAGAAAGGATTGAAAAATGATGATGTGGCTTTGAATGGTGCATTTTGAACACACAAAAAGTCAAGAGTTCAAATAAGTTTTAAAAAATGAAATCCCTTTGTAACAGACGAGTTTCTGGATGAAATCCTGATACTTTGAAAGAGATTGTCCGTTTTGTACACGAAGTGCATCCAGTTTTTGCCGTAACCCTCTCAACTTTCTTGCACATGCTATGTGGATGAAAATACCATGCCAACTTTCAACCTTTACAGAGTTCATTTGAAATGCTTTTCAATTTTATGGTTTCATAGCTCAAAATAATTAGTAAATGCATGAAAAATAACAAATGAAGTCAGAAAGGATTGAAAAAGGATGATGTGGCTTTGAATGGTGCATTTTGAACACACAAAAAGTCAGGAGTTCAAATAAGTTTTAAAAAATGAAATCCCTTTGTAACAGACGAGTTTCCGGATGAAATCCTGATACGTTGAAAGAGATTGTCCGTTTCGTACACGAAGTGCATCCAGTTTTTGCCGTAACCCTCTCAACTTTCTTGCACATGCTATGTGGATGAAAATACCATGCCAACTTTCAACCTTTTCAGAGTTCATTTGAAATGCTTTTCAATTTTAGGGTCTTATAGCTCAAAATAATTAGTAAATGCATGAAAAATAACAAATGAAGTCAGAAAGGATTGAAAAATGATGATGTGGCTTTGAATGGTGCATTTTGAACAGACAAAAAGTCAGGGGTTCAAATAAGTTTTAAAAAATGAAATCCCTTTGTAACAGACGAGTTTCCGGATGAAATCCTGATACGTTGAAAGAGATTGTCCGTTTTGTACACGAAGTGCATCCAGTTTTTGCCGTAACCCTCTCAACTTTCTTGCACATGCTATGTGGATGAAAATACCATGCCAACTTTCAACCTTTTCAGAGTTCATTTGAAATGCTTTTCAATTTTAGGGTCTTATAGCTCAAAATAATTAGTAAATGCATGAAAAATAACAAATGAAGTCAGAAAGGATTGAAAAATGATGATGTGGCTTTGAATGGTGCATTTTGAACACACAAAAAGTCAGGAGTTCAAATAAGTTTTAAAAAATGAAATCCCTTTGTAACAGACGAGTTTCCGGATGAAATCCTGATACTTTGAAAGAGATTGTCCGTTTTGTACACGAAGTGCATCCAGTTTTTGCCATAACCCTCTCAACTTTCTTGCACATGCTATGTGGATGAAATGATGATACCATGCAAACTTTCAACCTTTTCAGAGTTCATTTGAAATGCTTTTCAATTTTAGGGTCTTATAGCTCAAAATAATTAGTAAATGCATGAAACATAACAAATGAAGTCAGAAAGGATTGAAAAATGATGATGTGGCTTTGAATGCTGCATTTCGAACACACAAAAAGTCAGGAGTTCAAATAAGTTTTAAAAAATGAAATCCCTTTGTAACAGACGAGTTTCCGGATGAAATCCTGATACGTTGAAAGAGATTGTCCGTTTTGTACACGAAGTGCATCCAGTTTTTGCCGTAACCCTCTCAACTTTCTTGCACATGCTATGTGGATGAAATGATGATACCATGCCAACTTTCAACCTTTTCAGAGTTCATTTGAAATGCTTTTCAATTTTAGGGTCTTATAGCTCAAAATAATTAGTAAATGCATGAAAAATAACAAATGAAGTCAGAAAGGATTGAAAAATGATGATGTGGCTTTGAATGGTGCATTTTGAACACACAAAAAGTCAGGAGTCCAAATAAGTTTTAAAAAAATGAAATCCCTTTGTAACAGACGAGTTTCCGGATGAAATCCTGATACGTTGAAAGAGATTGTCCGTTTTGTACACGAAGTGCATCCAGTTTTTGCCGTAACCCTCTCAACTTTCTTGCACATGATATGTGGATGAAATGATGATACCATGCAAACTTTCAACCTTTTCAGAGTTCATTTGAAATGCTTTTCAATTTTAGGGTCTTATAGCTCAAAATAATTAGTAAATGCATGAAAATAACAAATGAAGTGAGAAAGGATTGAAAAATGATGATGTGGCTTTGAATGGTGCATTTTGAACACACAAAAAGTCAGGAGTCCAAATAAGTTTAAAAAAAATGAAATCCCTTTGTAACAGACGAGTTTCCGGATGAAATCCTGATACGTTGAAAGAGATTGTCCGTTTTGTACACGAAGTGCATCCAGTTTTTGCCGTAACCCTCTCAACTTTCTTGCACATGCTATGTGGATGAAATGATGATACCATGCCAACTTACAACCTTTTCAGAGTTCATTTGAAATGCTTTTCAATTTTAGGGTCTTATAGCTCAAAATAATTAGTAAATGCATGAAAAATAACAAATGAAGTCAGAAAGGATTGAAAAATGATGATGTGGCTTTGAATGGTGCATTTTGAACACACAAAAAGTCAGGAGTCCAAATAAGTTTAAAAAAAATGAAATCCCTTTGTAACAGACGAGTTTCCGGATGAAATCCTGATACGTTGAAAGAGATTGTCCGTTTTGTACACGAAGTGCATCCAGTTTTTGCCGTAACCCTCTCAACTTTCTTGCACATGATATGTGGATGAAATGATGATACCATGCAAACTTTCAACCTTTTCAGAGTTCATTTGAAATGCTTTTCAATTTTAGGGTCTTATAGCTCAAAATAATTAGTAAATGCATGAAAAATAACAAATGAAGTGAGAAAGGATTGAAAAATGATGATGTGGCTTTGAATGGTGCATTTTGAACACACAAAAAGTCAGGAGTCCAAATAAGTTTAAAAAAAATGAAATCCCTTTGTAACAGACGAGTTTCCGGATGAAATCCTGATACGTTGAATGAGATTGTCCGTTTTGTACACGAAGTGCATCCAGTTTTTGCCGTAACCCTCTCAACTTTCTTGCACATGCTATGTGGATGAAAATACCATGCCAACTTTCAACCTTTTCAGAGTTCATTTGAAATGCTTTTCAATTTTAGGGTCTTATAGCTCAAAATAATTAGTAAATGCATGAAAAATAACAAATGAAGTCAGAAAGGATTGAAAAATGATGATGTGGCTTTGAATGGTGCATTTTGAACAGACAAAAAGTCAGGGGTTCAAATAAGTTTTAAAAAATGAAATCCCTTTGTAACAGACGAGTTTCCGGATGAAATCCTGATACGTTGAAAGAGATTGTCCGTTTTGTACACGAAGTGCATCCAGTTTTTGCCGTAACCCTCTCAACTTTCTTGCACATGCTATGTGGATGAAAATACCATGCCAACTTTCAACCTTTTCAGAGTTCATTTGAAATGCTTTTCAATTTTAGGGTCTTATAGCTCAAAATAATTAGTAAATGCATGAAAAATAACAAATGAAGTCAGAAAGGAATGAAAAATGATGATGTGGCTTTGAATGGTGCATTTTGAACACACAAAAAGTCAGGAGTTCAAATAAGTTTTAAAAAATGAAATCCCTTTGTAACAGACGAGTTTCCGGATGAAATCCTGATACTTTGAAAGAGATTGTCCGTTTTGTACACGAAGTGCATCCAGTTTTTGCCATAACCCTCTCAACTTTCTTGCACATGCTATGTGGATGAAATGATGATACCATGCAAACTTTCAACCTTTTCAGAGTTCATTTGAAATGCTTTTCAATTTTAGGGTCTTATAGCTCAAAATAATTAGTAAATGCATGAAACATAACAAATGAAGTCAGAAAGGATTGAAAAATGATGATGTGGCTTTGAATGCTGCATTTCGAACACACAAAAAGTCAGGAGTTCAAATAAGTTTTAAAAAATGAAATCCCTTTGTAACAGACGAGTTTCCGGATGAAATCCTGATACGTTGAAAGAGATTGTCCGTTTTGTACACGAAGTGCATCCAGTTTTTGCCGTAACCCTCTCAACTTTCTTGCACATGCTATGTGGATGAAATGATGATACCATGCCAACTTTCAACCTTTTCAGAGTTCATTTGAAATGCTTTTCAATTTTAGGGTCTTATAGCTCAAAATAATTAGTAAATGCATGAAAAATAACAAATGAAGTCAGAAAGGATTGAAAAATGATGATGTGGCTTTGAATGGTGCATTTTGAACACACAAAAAGTCAGGAGTTCAAATAACTAATAAAAAATGAAATCCCTTTGTAACAGGCGAGTTTCCGGATGAAATCCTGATACTTTGAAAGAGATTGTCCGTTTTGTACACGAAGTGCATCCAGTTTTTGCCATAACCCTCTGAACTTTCTTGCACATGCTATGTGGATGAAATGATGATACCATGCCAACTTACAACCTTTTCAGAGTTCATTTGAAATGCTTTTCAATTTTAGGGTCTTATAGCTCAAAATAATTAGTAAATGCATGAAACATAACAAATGAAGTCAGAAAGGATTAAAAAATGATGATGTGGCTTTGAATGGTGCATTTTGAACACACAAAAAGTCAGGAGTTCAAATAAGTTTTAAAAAATGAAATCCCTTTGTAACTGACGAGTTTCCGGATGAAATCCTGATACGTTGAAAGAGATTGTCCGTTTTGTACACGAAGTGCATCCAGTTTTTGCCGTAACCCTCTCAACTATCTTGCACATGATATGTGGATGAAATGATGATACCATGCAAACATTCAACCTTTTCAGAGTTCATTTGAAATGCTTTTCAATTTTAGGGTCTTATAGCTCAAAATAATTAGTAAATGCATGAAAAATAACAAATGAAGTCAGAAAGGATTGAAAAATGATGATGTGGCTTTGAATGGTGCATTTTGAACACACAAAAAGTCAGGAGTCCAAATAAGTTTTAAAAAAATGAAATCCCTTTGTAACAGACGAGTTTCCGGATGAAATCCTGATACGTTGAAAGAGATTGTCCGTTTTGTACACGAAGTGCATCCAGTTTTTGCCATAACCCTCTCAACTTTCTTGCACATGCTATGTGGATGAAAATACCATGCCAACTTTCAACCTTTTCAGAGTTCATTTGAAATGCTTTTCAATTTTAGGGTCTTATAGCTCAAAATAATTAGTAAATGCATGAAAAATAACAAATGAAGTCAGAAAGGATTGAAAAATGATGATGTGGCTTTGAATGGTGCATTGTGAACACACAAAAAGTCAGGAGTCCAAATAAGTTTTAAAAAAATGAAATCCCTTTGTAACAGACGAGTTTCCGGATGAAATCCTGATACGTTGAAAGAGATTGTCCGTTTTGTACACGAAGTGCATCCAGTTTTTGCCGTAACCTTCTCAACTTTCTTGCACATGCTATGTGGATCAAAATACCATGCCAACTTTCAACCTTTTCAGAGTTCATTTGAAATGCTTTTCAATTTTAGGGTCTTATAGCTCAAAATAATTAGTAAATGCATGAAAAATAACAAATGAAGTCAGAAAGGATTGAAAAATGATGATGTGGCTTTGAATGGTGCATTTTGAACACACAAAAAGTCAGGGGTTCAAATAAGTTTTAAAAAATGAAATCCCTTTGTAACAGACGAGTTTCCGGATGAAATCCTGATACGTTGAAAGAGATTGTCCGTTTTGTACACGAAGTGCATCCAGTTTTTGCCGTAACCCTCTCAACTTTCTTGAACATGCTATGTGGATGAAAATACCATGCCAACTTTCAACCTTTTCAGAGTTCATTTGAAATGCTTTTCAATTTTAGGGTCTTATAGCTCAAAATAATTAGTAAATGCATGAAAAATAACAAATGAAGTCAGAAAGGATTGAAAAATGATGATGTGGCTTTGAATGGTGCATTTTGAACACACAAAAAGTCAGGAGTTCAAATAAGTTTTAAAAAATGAAATCCCTTTGTAACAGACGAGTTTCCGGATGAAATCCTGATACTTTGAAAGAGATTGTCCGTTTTGTACACGAAGTGCATCCAGTTTTTGCCGTAACCCTCTCAACTTTCTTGCACATGCTATGTGGATGAAATGATGATACCATGCCAACTTTCAACCTTTCCAGAGTTCATTTGAAATGCTTTTCAATTTTAGGGTCTTATAGCTCAAAATAATTAGTAAATGCATGAAAAATAACAAATGAAGTCAGAAAGGATTGAAAAAGGATGATGTGGCTTTGAATGGTGCATTTTGAACACACAAAAAGTCAGGAGTTCAAATAACTAATAAAAAATGAAATCCCTTTGTAACAGACGAGTTTCCGGATGAAATCCTGATACGTTGAAAGAGATTGTCCGTTTTGTACACGAAGTGCATCCAGTTTTTGCCGTAACCCTCTCAACTTTCTTGCACATGCTATGTGGATGAAAATACCATGCCAACTTTCAACCTTTTCAGAGTTCATTTGAAATGCTTTTCAATTTTAGGGTCTTATAGCTCAAAATAATTAGTAAATGCATGAAAAATAACAAATGAAGTCAGAAAGGATTGAAAAATGATGATGTGGCTTTGAATGGTGCATTTTGAACACACAAAAAGTCAGGAGTTCAAATAAGTTTCAAAAAATGAAATCCCTTTGTAACAGACGAGTTTCCGGATGAAATCCTGATACGTTGAAAGAGATTGTCCGTTTTGTACACGAAGTGCATCCAGTTTTTGCCGTAACCCTCTCAACTTTCTTGCACATGCTATGTGGATGAAAATACCATGCCAACTTTCAACCTTTTCAGAGTTCATTTGAAATTCTTTTCAATTTTAGGGTCTTATAGCTCAAAATAATTAGTAAATGCATGAAAAATAACAAATGAAGTCAGAAAGGATTGAAAAATGATGATGTGGCATTGAATGGTGCATTTTGAACACACAAAAAGTCAGGAGTTCAAATAAGTTTTAAAAAATGAAATCCCTTTGTAACAGACGAGTTTCCGGATGAAATCCTGATACGTTGAAAGAGATTGTCCGTTTTGTACACGAAGTGCATCCAGTTTTTGCCGTAACCCTCTCAACTTTCTTGCACATGATATGTGGATGAAATGATGATACCATGCAAACTTTCAACCTTTTCAGAGTTCATTTGAAATGCTTTTCAATTTTAGGGTCTTATAGCTCAAAATAATTAGTAAATGCATGAAAAATAACAAATGAAGTCAGAAAGGATTGAAAAATGATGATGTGGCTTTGAATGGTGCATTTTGAACACACAAATAGTCCGGAGTTCAAATAAGTTTTAAAAAATGAAATCCCTTTGTAACAGACGAGTTTCCGGATGAAATCCTGATACGTTGAAAGAGATTGTCCGTTTTGTACACGAAGTGCATCCAGTTTTTGCCGTAACCCTCTCAACTTTCTTGCACATGCTATGTGGATGAAAATACCATGCCAACTTTCAACCTTTTCAGAGTTCATTTGAAATGCTTTTCAATTTTAGGGTCTTATAGCTCAAAATAATTAGTAAATGCATGAAAAATAACAAATGAAGTCAGAAAGGATTGAAAAATGATGATGTGGCTTTGAATGGTGCATTGTGAACACACAAAAAGTCAGGAGTCCAAATAAGTTTTAAAAAAATGAAATCCCTTTGTAACAGACGAGTTTCCGGATGAAATCCTGATACGTTGAAAGAGATTGTCCGTTTTGTACACGAAGTGCATCCAGTTTTTGCCGTAACCTTCTCAACTTTCTTGCACATGCTATGTGGATCAAAATACCATGCCAACTTTCAACCTTTTCAGAGTTCATTTGAAATGCTTTTCAATTTTAGGGTCTTATAGCTCAAAATAATTAGTAAATGCATGAAAAATAACAAATGAAGTCAGAAAGGATTGAAAAATGATGATGTGGCTTTGAATGGTGCATTTTGAACACACAAAAAGTCAGGGGTTCAAATAAGTTTTAAAAAATGAAATCCCTTTGTAACAGACGAGTTTCCGGATGAAATCCTGATACGTTGAAAGAGATTGTCCGTTTTGTACACGAAGTGCATCCAGTTTTTGCCGTAACCCTCTCAACTTTCTTGAACATGCTATGTGGATGAAAATACCATGCCAACTTTCAACCTTTTCAGAGTTCATTTGAAATGCTTTTCAATTTTAGGGTCTTATAGCTCAAAATAATTAGTAAATGCATGAAAAATAACAAATGAAGTCAGAAAGGATTGAAAAATGATGATGTGGCTTTGAATGGTGCATTTTGAACACACAAAAAGTCAGGAGTTCAAATAAGTTTTAAAAAATGAAATCCCTTTGTAACAGACGAGTTTCCGGATGAAATCCTGATACTTTGAAAGAGATTGTCCGTTTTGTACACGAAGTGCATCCAGTTTTTGCCGTAACCCTCTCAACTTTCTTGCACATGCTATGTGGATGAAATGATGATACCATGCCAACTTTCAACCTTTCCAGAGTTCATTTGAAATGCTTTTCAATTTTAGGGTCTTATAGCTCAAAATAATTAGTAAATGCATGAAAAATAACAAATGAAGTCAGAAAGGATTGAAAAAGGATGATGTGGCTTTGAATGGTGCATTTTGAACACACAAAAAGTCAGGAGTTCAAATAACTAATAAAAAATGAAATCCCTTTGTAACAGACGAGTTTCCGGATGAAATCCTGATACGTTGAAAGAGATTGTCCGTTTTGTACACGAAGTGCATCCAGTTTTTGCCGTAACCCTCTCAACTTTCTTGCACATGCTATGTGGATGAAAATACCATGCCAACTTTCAACCTTTTCAGAGTTCATTTGAAATGCTTTTCAATTTTAGGGTCTTATAGCTCAAAATAATTAGTAAATGCATGAAAAATAACAAATGAAGTCAGAAAGGATTGAAAAATGATGATGTGGCTTTGAATGGTGCATTTTGAACACACAAAAAGTCAGGAGTTCAAATAAGTTTCAAAAAATGAAATCCCTTTGTAACAGACGAGTTTCCGGATGAAATCCTGATACGTTGAAAGAGATTGTCCGTTTTGTACACGAAGTGCATCCAGTTTTTGCCGTAACCCTCTCAACTTTCTTGCACATGCTATGTGGATGAAAATACCATGCCAACTTTCAACCTTTTCAGAGTTCATTTGAAATTCTTTTCAATTTTAGGGTCTTATAGCTCAAAATAATTAGTAAATGCATGAAAAATAACAAATGAAGTCAGAAAGGATTGAAAAATGATGATGTGGCATTGAATGGTGCATTTTGAACACACAAAAAGTCAGGAGTTCAAATAAGTTTTAAAAAATGAAATCCCTTTGTAACAGACGAGTTTCCGGATGAAATCCTGATACGTTGAAAGAGATTGTCCGTTTTGTACACGAAGTGCATCCAGTTTTTGCCGTAACCCTCTCAACTTTCTTGCACATGATATGTGGATGAAATGATGATACCATGCAAACTTTCAACCTTTTCAGAGTTCATTTGAAATGCTTTTCAATTTTAGGGTCTTATAGCTCAAAATAATTAGTAAATGCATGAAAAATAACAAATGAAGTCAGAAAGGATTGAAAAATGATGATGTGGCTTTGAATGGTGCATTTTGAACACACAAATAGTCCGGAGTTCAAATAAGTTTTAAAAAATGAAATCCCTTTGTAACAGACGAGTTTCCGGATGAAATCCTGATACGTTGAAAGAGATTGTCCGATTTGTACACGAAGTGCATCCAGTTTTTGCCGTAACCCTCTCAACTTTCTTGCACATGCTATGTGGATGAAAATACCATGCCAACTTTCAACCTTTTCAGAGTTCATTTGAAATGCTTTTCAATTTTAGGGTCTTATAGCTCAAAATAATTAGTAAATGCATGAAAAATAACAAATGAAGTCAGAAAGGATTGAAAAATGATGATGTGGCTTTGAATGGTGCATTTTGAACACACAAAAAGTCAGGAGTTCAAATAAGTTTTAAAAAATGAAATCCCTTTGTAACAGACGAGTTTCCGGATGAAATCCTGACACGTTGAAAGAGATTGTCCGTTTTGTACACGAAGTGCATCCAGTTTTTGCCGTAACCCTCTCAACTTTCTTGCACATGCTATGTGGATGAAAATACCATGCCAACTTTCAACCTTTTCAGAGTTCATTTGAAATGCTTTTCAATTTTAGGGTCTTATAGCTCAAAATAATTAGTAAATGCATGAAAAATAACAAATGAAGTCAGAAAGGAATCAAAAATGATGATGTGGCTTTGAATGGTGCATTTTGAACACACAAAAAGTCAGGAGTTCAAATAAGTTTTAAAAAATGAAATCCCTTTGTAACAGACGAGTTTCCGGATGAAATCCTGATACTTTGAAAGAGATTGTCCGTTTTGTACACGAAGTGCATCCAGTTTTTGCCATAACCCTCTCAACTTTCTTGCACATGCTATGTGGATGAAATGATGATACCATGCCAACTTTCAACCTTTTCAGAGTTCATTTGAAATGCTTTTCAATTTTCGGGTCTTATAGCTCAAAATAATTAGTAAATGCATGAAAAACAACAAATGAAGTCAGAAAGGATTGAAAAATGATGATGTGGCTTTGAATGGTGCATTTTGAACACACAAAAAGTCAGGAGTTCAAATAAGTTTTAAAAAATGAAATCCCTTTGTAACAGACGAGTTTCTGGATGAAATCCTGATACTTTGAAAGAGATTGTCCGTTTTGTACACGAAGTGCATCCAGTTTTTGCCGTAACCCTCTCAACTTTCTTGCACATGCTATGTGGATGAAAATACCATGCCAACTTTCAACCTTTACAGAGTTCATTTGAAATGCTTTTCAATTTTATGGTTTCATAGCTCAAAATAATTAGTAAATGCATGAAAAATAACAAATGAAGTCAGAAAGGATTGAAAAAGGATGATGTGGCTTTGAATGGTGCATTTTGAACACACAAAAAGTCAGGAGTTCAAATAAGTTTTAAAAAATGAAATCCCTTTGTAACAGACGAGTTTCCGGATGAAATCCTGATACGTTGAAAGAGATTGTCCGTTTCGTACACGAAGTGCATCCAGTTTTTGCCGTAACCCTCTCAACTCTCTTGCACATGATATGTGGATGAAATGATGATACCATGCAAACTTTCAACCTTTTCAGAGTTCATTTGAAATGCTTTTCAATTTTAGGGTCTTATAGCTCAAAATAATTAGTAAATGCATGAAAAATAACAAATGAAGTCAGAAAGGATTGAAAAATGATGATGTGGCTTTGAATGGTGCATTTTGAACACACAAAAAGTCAGGAGTTCAAATAACTAATAAAAAATGAAATCCCTTTGTAACAGGCGAGTTTCCGGATGAAATCCTGATACTTTGAAAGAGATTGTCCGTTTTGTACACGAAGTGCATCCAGTTTTTGCCGTAACCCTCTCAACTTTCTTGCACATGCTATGTGGATGAAAATACCATGCCAACTTTCAACCTTTTCAGAGTTCATTTGAAATGCTTTTCAATTTTAGGGTCTTATAGCTCAAAATAATTAGTAAATGCATGAAAAATAACAAATGAAGTCAGAAAGGATTGAAAAATGATGATGTGGCTTTGAATGGTGCATTTTGAACACACAAAAAGTCAGGAGTTCAAATAAGTTTTAAAAAATGAAATCCCTTTGTAACAGACGAGTTTCCGGATGAAATCCTGATACGTTGAAAGAGATTGTCCGTTTCGTACACGAAGTGCATCCAGTTTTTGCCGTAACCCTCTCAACTCTCTTGCACATGATATGTGGATGAAATGATGATACCATGCAAACTTTCAACCTTTTCAGAGTTCATTTGAAATGCTTTTCAATTTCAGGGTCTTATAGCTCAAAATAATTAGTAAATGCATGAAAAATAACAAATGAAGTCAGAAAGGATTGAAAAATGATGATGTGGCTTTGAATGGTGCATTTTGAACACACAAATAGTCCGGAGTTCAAATAAGTTTAAAAAATGAAATCCCTTTGTAACAGACGAGTTTCCGGATGAAATCCTGATACGTTGAAAGAGATTGTCCGTTTTGTACACGAAGTGCATCCAGTTTTTGCCGTAACCCTCTCAACTTTCTTGCACATGCTATGTGGATGAAAATACCATGCCAACTTTCAACCTTTACAGAGTTCATTTGAAATGCTTTTCAATTTTATGGTTTCATAGCTCAAAATAATTAGTAAATGCATGAAAAATAACAAATGAAGTCAGAAAGGATTGAAAAAGGATGATGTGGCTTTGAATGGTGCATTTTGAACACACAAAAAGTTAGGAGTTCAAATAAGTTTTAAAAATGAAATCCCTTTGTAACAGACGAGTTTCCGGATGAAATCCTGATACGTTGAAAGAGATTGTCCGTTTTGTACACGAAGTGCATCCAGTTTTTGCCGTAACCCTCTCAACTTTCTTGCACATGCTATGTGGATGAAAATACCATGCCAACTTTCAACCTTTTCAGAGTTCATTTGAAATGCTTTTCAATTTTAGGGTCTTATAGCTCAAAATAATTAGTAAATGCATGAAAAATAACAAATGAAGTCAGAAAGGATTGAAAAATGATGATGTGGCTTTGAATGGTGCATTTTGAACACACAAAAAGTCAGGAGTTCAAATAAGTTTTAAAAAATGAAATCCCTTTGTAACAGACGAGTTTCCGGATGAAATCCTGATACGTTGAAAGAGATTGTCCGTTTTGTACACGAAGTGCATCCAGTTTTTGCCGTAACCCTCTCAACTTTCTTGCACATGCTATGTGGATGAAAATACCATGCCAACTTTCAACCTTTTCAGAGTTCATTTGAAATGCTTTTCAATTTTAGGGTCTTATAGCTCAAAATAATTAGTAAATGCATGAAAAATAACAAATGAAGTCAGAAAGGATTGAAAAATGATGATGTGGCTTTGAATGGTGCATTTTGAACACACAAAAAGTCAGGAGTTCAAATAAGTTTTAAAAAATGAAATCCCTTTGTAACAGACGAGTTTCCGGATGAAATCCTGATACTTTGAAAGAGATTGTCCGTTTTGTACACGAAGTGCATCCAGTTTTTGCCATAACCCTCTCAACTTTCTTGCACATGCTATGTGGATGAAATGATGATACCATGCAAACTTTCAACCTTTTCAGAGTTCATTTGAAATGCTTTTCAATTTTAGGGTCTTATAGCTCAAAATAATTAGTAAATGCATGAAAAATAACAAATGAAGTCAGAAAGGATTGAAAAATGATGATGTGGCTTTGAATGGTGCATTTGAAGACACAAATAGTCCGGAGTTCAAATAAGTTAAAAAAATGAAATCCCTTTGTAACAGACGAGTTTCCGGATGAAATCCTGATACGTTGAAAGAGATTGTCCGTTTTGTACACGAAGTGCATCCAGTTTTTGCCGTAACCCTCTCAACTTTCTTGCACATGCTATGTGGATGAAAATACCATGCCTACTTTCAACCTTTACAGAGTTCATTTGAAATGCTTTTCAATTTTAGGGTCTCATAGCTCAAAATAATTAGTAAATGCATGAAAAATAACAAATGAAGTCAGAAAGGATTGAAAAATGATGATGTGGCTTTGAATGGTGCATTTTGAACACACAAAAAGTCAGGAGTTCAAATAAGTTTTAAAAAATGAAATCCCTTTGTAACAGACGAGTTTCCGGATGAAATCCTGATACGTTGAAAGAGATTGTCCGTTTTGTACACGAAGTGCATCCAGTTTTTGCCGTAACCCTCTCAACTTTCTTGCACATGCTATGTGGATGAAAATACCATGCCAACTTTCAACCTTTTCAGAGTTCATTTGAAATGCTTTTCAATTTTAGGGTCTTATAGCTCAAAATAATTAGTAAATGCATGAAAAATAACAAATGAAGTCAGAAAGGATTGAAAAATGATGATGTGGCTTTGAATGGTGCATTTTGAACACACAAAAAGACAGGAGTTCAAATAAGTTTTAAAAAATGAAATCCCTTTGTAACAGACGAGTTTCCGGATGAAATCCTGATACGTTGAAAGAGATTGTCCGTTTTGTACACGAAGTGCATCCAGTTTTTGCCGTAACCCTCTCAACTTTCTTGCACATGCTATGTGGATGAAAATACCATGCCAACTTTCAACCTTTTCAGAGTTCATTTGAAATGCTTTTCAATTTTAGGGTCTTATAGCTCAAAATAATTAGTAAATGCATGAAAAATAACAAATGAAGTCAGAAAGGATTGAAAAATGATGATGTGGCTTTGAATGGTGCATTTTGAAGACACAAATAGTCCGGAGTTCAAATAAGTTAAAAAAATGAAATCCCTTTGTAACAGACGAGTTTCCGGATGAAATCCTGATACGTTGAAAGAGATTGTCCGTTTTGTACACGAAGTGCATCCAGTTTTTGCCGTAACCCTCTCAACTTTCTTGCACATGCTATGTGGATGAAAATACCATGCCTACTTTCAACCTTTACAGAGTTCATTTGAAATGCTTTTCAATTTTAGGGTCTCATAGCTCAAAATAATTAGTAAATGCATGAAAAATAACAAATGAAGTCAGAAAGGATTGAAAAATGATGATGTGGCTTTGAATGGTGCATTTTGAACACACAAAAAGTCAGGAGTTCAAATAAGTTTTAAAAAATGAAATCCCTTTGTAACAGACGAGTTTCCGGATGAAATCCTGATACGTTGAAAGAGATTGTCCGTTTTGTACACGAAGTGCATCCAGTTTTTGCCGTAACCCTCTCAACTTTCTTGCACATGCTATGTGGATGAAAATACCATGCCAACTTTCAACCTTTTCAGAGTTCATTTGAAATGCTTTTCAATTTAGGGTCTTATAGCTCAAAATAATTAGTAAATGCATGAAAAATAACAAATGAAGTCAGAAAGGATTGAAAAATGATGATGTGGCTTTGAATGGTGCTTGAACACACAAAAAGTCAGGAGTTCAAATAAGTTTTAAAAAATGAAATCCCTTTGTAACAGACGAGTTTCCGGATGAAATCCTGATACGTTGAAAGAGATTGTCCGTTTTGTACACGAAGTGCATCCAGTTTTTGCCGTAACCCTCTCAACTTTCTTGCACATGCTATGTGGATGAAAATACCATGCCAACTTTCAACCTTTTCAGAGTTCATTTGAAATGCTTTTCAATTTTAGGGTCTTATAGCTCAAAATAATTAGTAAATGCATGAAAAATAACAAATGAAGTCAGAAAGGATTGAAAAATGATGATGTGGCTTTGAATGGTGCATTTTGAACACACAAAAAGTCAGGGGTTCAAATAAGTTTTAAAAAATGAAATCCCTTTGTAACAGACGAGTTTCCGGATGAAATCCTGATACGTTGAAAGAGATTGTCCGTTTTGTACACGAAGTGCATCCAGTTTTTGCCGTAACCCTCTCAACTTTCTTGAACATGCTATGTGGATGAAAATACCATGCCAACTTTCAACCTTTTCAGAGTTCATTTGAAATGGTTTTCAATTTTAGGGTCTTATAGCTCAAAATAATTAGTAAATGCATGAAAAATAACAAATGAAGTCAGAAAGGATTGAAAAATGATGATGTGGCTTTGAATGGTGCATTTTGAACACACAAAAAGTCAGGAGTTCAAATAAGTTTTAAAAAATGAAATCCCTTTGTAACAGACGAGTTTCCGGATGAAATCCTGATACTTTGAAAGAGATTGTCCGTTTTGTACACGAAGTGCATCCAGTTTTTGCCATAACCCTCTCAACTTTCTTGCACATGCTATGTGGATGAAATGATGATACCATGCCAACTTACAACCTTTTCAGAGTTCATTTGAAATGCTTTTCAATTTTAGGGTCTTATAGCTCAAAATAATTAGTAAATGCATGAAACATAACAAATGAAGTCAGAAAGGATTGAAAAATGATGATGTGGCTTTCAATGCTGCATTTTGAACACACAAAAAGTCAGGAGTTCAAATAAGTTTTACAAAATGAAATCCCTTTGTAACAGACGAGTTTCCGGATGAAATCCTGATACGTTGAAAGAGATTGTCCGTTTTGTACACGAAGTGCAACCAGTTTTTGCCGTAACCCTCTCAACTTTCTTGCACATGCTATGTGGATGAAATGATGATACCATGCCAACTTTCAACCTTTTCAGAGTTCATTTGAAATGCTTTTCCATTTTAGGGTCTTATAGCTCAAAATAATTAGTAAATGCATGAAAAAAAACAAATGAAGTCAGAAAGGATTGAAAAATGATGATGTGGCTTTGAATGGTGCATTTTGAACACACAAAAAGTCAGGAGTTCAAATAACTAATAAAAAATGAAATCCCTTTGTAACAGGCGAGTTTCCGGATGAAATCCTGATACTTTGAAAGAGATTGTCCGTTTTGTACACGAAGTGCATCCAGTTTTTGCCGTAACCCTCTCAACTTTCTTGCACATGCTATGTGGATGAAAATACCATGCCAACTTTCAACCTTTTCAGAGTTCATTTGAAATGCTTTTCAATTTTAGGGTCTTATAGCTCAAAATAACTAGTAAATGCATGAAAAATAACAAATGAAGTCAGAAAGGATTGAAAAATGATGATGTGGCTTTGAATGGTGCATTTTGAACACACAAAAAGTCAGGAGTTCAAATAAGTTTTAAAAAATGAAATCCCTTTGTAACAGACGAGTTTCCGGATGAAATCCTGATACTTTGAAAGAGATTGTCCGTTTTGTACACGAAGTGCATCCAGTTTTTGCCATAACCCTCTCAACTTTCTTGCACATGCTATCTGGATGAAATGATGATACCATGCCAACTTACAACCTTTTCAGAGTTCATTTGAAATGCTTTTCAATTTTAGGGTCTTATAGCTCAAAATAATTAGTAAATGCATGAAAAATAACAAATGAAGTCAGAAAGGATTGAAAAATGATGATGTGGCTTTGAATGGTGCATTTTGAACACACAAAAAGTCAGGAGTTGAAATAACTAATAAAAAATGAAATCCCTTTGTAACAGGCGAGTTTCCGGATGAAATCCTGATACTTTGAAAGAGATTGTCCGTTTTGTACACGAAGTGTATCCAGTTTTTGCCGTAACCCTCTCAACTTTCTTGCACATGCTATGTGGATGAAAATACCATGCCAACTTTCAACCTTTTCAGAGTTCATTTGAAATGCTTTTCAATTTTAGGGTCTAATAGCTCAAAATAATTAGTAAATGCATGAAAAATAACAAATGAAGTCAGAAAGGATTGAAAAATGATGATGTGGCTTTGAATGGTGCATTTTGAACACACAAAAAGTCAGGAGTTCAAATAAGTTTTAAAAAATGAAATCCCTTTGTAACAGACGAGTTTCCGGATGAAATCCTGATACGTTGAAAGAGATTGTCCGTTTCGTACACGAAGTGCATCCAGTTTTTGCCGTAACCCTCTCAACTCTCTTGCACATGATATGTGGATGAAATGATGATACCATGCAAACTTTCAACCTTTTCAGAGTTCATTTGAAATGCTTTTCAATTTTAGGGTCTTATAGCTCAAAATAATTAGTAAATGCATGAAAAATAACAAATGAAGTCAGAAAGGATTGAAAAATGATGATGTGGCTTTGAATGGTGCATTTTGAACACACAAATAGTCCGGAGTTCAAATAAGTTAAAAAAAATGAAATCCCTTTGTAACAGATGAGTTTCCGGATGAAATCCTGATACGTTGAAAGAGATTGTCCGTTTTGTACACGAAGTGCATCCAGTTTTTGCCGTAACCCTCTCAACTTTCTTGCACATGCTATGTGGATGAAAATACCATGCCAACTTTCAACCTTTACAGAGTTCATTTGAAATGCTTTTCAATTTTATGGTCTCATAGCTCAAAATAATTAGTAAATGCATGAAAAATAACAAATGAAGTCAGAAAGGATTGAAAAAGGATGATGTGGCTTTGAATGGTGCATTTTGAACACACAAAAAGTCAGGAGTTCAAATAAGTTTTAAAAAATGAAATCCCTTTGTAACAGACGAGTTTCCGGATGAAATCCTGATACGTTGAAAGAGATTGTCCGTTTTGTACACGAAGTGCATCCAGTTTTTGCTGTAACCCTCTCAACTTTCTTGCACATGCTATGTGGATGAAAATACCATGCCAACTTTCAACCTTTTCAGAGTTCATTTGAAATGCTTTTCAATTTTAGGGTCTTATAGCTCAAAATAATTAGTAAATGCATGAAAAATAACAAATGAAGTCAGAAAGGATTGAAAAATGATGATGTGGCTTTGAATGGTGCATTTTGAACACACAAAAAGTCAGGAGTTCAAATAAGTTTTAAAAAATGAAATCCCTTTGTAACAGACGAGTTTCCGGATGAAATCCTGATACGTTGAAAGAGATTGTCCGTTTTGTACACGAAGTGCATCCAGTTTTTGCCGTAACCCTCTCAACTTTCTTGCACATGCTATGTGGATGAAAATACCATGCCAACTTTCAACCTTTTCAGAGTTCATTTGAAATTCTTTTCAATTTTAGGGTCTTATAGCTCAAAATAATTAGTAAATGCATGAAAAATAACAAATGAAGTCAGAAAGGATTGAAAAATGATGATGTGGCATTGAATGGTGCATTTTGAACACACAAAAAGTCAGGAGTTCAAATAAGTTTTAAAAAATGAAATCCCTTTGTAACAGACGAGTTTCCGGATGAAATCCTGATACTTTGAAAGAGATTGTCCGTTTTGTACACGAAGTGCATCCAGTTTTTGCCATAACCCTCTCAACTTTCTTGCACATGCTATGTGGATGAAATGATGATACCATGCAAACTTTCAACCTTTTCAGAGTTCATTTGAAATGCTTTTCAATTTTAGGGTCTTATAGCTCAAAATAATTAGTAAATGCATGAAAAATAACAAATGAAGTCAGAAAGGATTGAAAAATGATGATGTGGCTTTGAATGGTGCATTTTGAACACACAAATAGTCCGGAGTTCAAATAAGTTAAAAAAATGAAATCCCTTTGTAACAGACGAGTTTCCGGATGAAATCCTGATACGTTGAAAGAGATTGTCCGTTTTGTACACGAAGTGCATCCAGTTTTTGCCGTAACCCTCTCAACTTTCTTGCACATGCTATGTGGATGAAAATACCATGCCTACTTTCAACCTTTACAGAGTTCATTTGAAATGCTTTTCAATTTTAGGGTCTCATAGCTCAAAATAATTAGTAAATGCATGAAAAATAACAAATGAAGTCAGAAAGGATTGAAAAATGATGATGTGGCTTTGAATGGTGCATTTTGAACACACAAAAAGTCAGGAGTTCAAATAAGTTTTAAAAAATGAAATCCCTTTGTAACAGACGAGTTTCCGGATGAAATCCTGATACGTTGAAAGAGATTGTCCGTTTTGTACACGAAGTGCATCCAGTTTTTGCCGTAACCCTCTCAACTTTCTTGCACATGCTATGTGGATGAAAATACCATGCCAACTTTCAACCTTTTCAGAGTTCATTTGAAATGCTTTTCAATTTTAGGGTCTTATAGCTCAAAATAATTAGTAAATGCATGAAAAATAACAAATGAAGTCAGAAAGGATTGAAAAATGATGATGTGGCTTTGAATGGTGCATTTTGAACACACAAAAAGTCAGGAGTTCAAATAAGTTTTAAAAAATGAAATCCCTTTGTAACAGACGAGTTTCCGGATGAAATCCTGATACGTTGAAAGAGATTGTCCGTTTTGTACACGAAGTGCATCCAGTTTTTGCCGTAACCCTCTCAACTTTCTTGCACATGCTATGTGGATGAAAATACCATGCCAACTTTCAACCTTTTCAGAGTTCATTTGAAATGCTTTTCAATTTTAGGGTCTTATAGCTCAAAATAATTAGTAAATGCATGAAAAATAACAAATGAAGTCAGAAAGGATTGAAAAATGACGATGTGGCTTTGAATGGTGCATTTTGAACACACAAAAAGTCAGGGGTTCAAATAAGTTTTAAAAAATGAAATCCCTTTGTAACAGACGAGTTTCCGGATGAAATCCTGATACGTTGAAAGAGATTGTCCGTTTTGTACACGAAGTGCATCCAGTTTTTGCCGTAACCCTCTCAACTTTCTTGAACATGCTATGTGGATGAAAATACCATGCCAACTTTCAACCTTTTCAGAGTTCATTTGAAATGCTTTTCAATTTTAGGGTCTTATAGCTCAAAATAATTAGTAAATGCATGAAAAATAACAAATGAAGTCAGAAAGGATTGAAAAATGATGATGTGGCTTTGAATGGTGCATTTTGAACACACAAAAAGTCAGGAGTTCAAATAAGTTTTAAAAAATGAAATCCCTTTGTAACAGACGAGTTTCCGGATGAAATCCTGATACTTTGAAAGAGATTGTCCGTTTTGTACACGAAGTGCATCCAGTTTTTGCCATAACCCTCTCAACTTTCTTGCACATGCTATGTGGATGAAATGATGATACCATGCCAACTTACAACCTTTTCAGAGTTCATTTGAAATGCTTTTCAATTTTAGGGTCTTATAGCTCAAAATAATTAGTAAATGCATGAAAAATAACAAATGAAGTCAGAAAGGATTGAAAAATGATGATGTGGCATTGAATGGTGCATTTTGAACACACAAAAAGTCAGGAGTTCAAATAAGTTTTAAAAAATGAAATCCCTTTGTAACAGACGAGTTTCCGGATGAAATCCTGATACTTTGAAAGAGATTGTCCGTTTTGTACACGAAGTGCATCCAGTTTTTGCCATAACCCTCTCAACTTTCTTGCACATGCTATGTGGATGAAATGATGATACCATGCAAACTTTCAACCTTTTCAGAGTTCATTTGAAATGCTTTTCAATTTTAGGGTCTTATAGCTCAAAATAATTAGTAAATGCATGAAAAATAACAAATGAAGTCAGAAAGGATTGAAAAATGATGATGTGGCTTTGAATGGTGCATTTTGAACACACAAATAGTCCGGAGTTCAAATAAGTTAAAAAAAATGAAATCCCTTTGTAACAGACGAGTTTCCGGATGAAATCCTGATACGTTGAAAGAGATTGTCCGTTTTGTACACGAAGTGCATCCAGTTTTTGCCGTAACCCTCTCAACTTTCTTGCACATGCTATGTGGATGAAAATACCATGCCTACTTTCAACCTTTACAGAGTTCATTTGAAATGCTTTTCAATTTTAGGGTCTCATAGCTCAAAATAATTAGTAAATGCATGAAAAATAACAAATGAAGTCAGAAAGGATTGAAAAATGATGATGTGGCTTTGAATGGTGCATTTTGAACACACAAAAAGTCAGGAGTTCAAATAAGTTTTAAAAAATGAAATCCCTTTGTAACAGACGAGTTTCCGGATGAAATCCTGATACGTTGAAAGAGATTGTCCGTTTTGTACACGAAGTGCATCCAGTTTTTGCCGTAACCCTCTCAACTTTCTTGCACATGCTATGTGGATGAAAATACCATGCCAACTTTCAACCTTTTCAGAGTTCATTTGAAATGCTTTTCAATTTTAGGGTCTTATAGCTCAAAATAATTAGTAAATGCATGAAAAATAACAAATGAAGTCAGAAAGGATTGAAAAATGATGATGTGGCTTTGAATGGTGCATTTTGAACACACAAAAAGTCAGGAGTTCAAATAACTAATAAAAAATGAAATCCCTTTGTAACAGGCGAGTTTTCGGATGAAATCCTGATACTTTGAAAGAGATTGTCCGTTTTGTACACGAAGTGCATCCAGTTTTTGCCGTAACCCTCTCAACTTTCTTGCACATGCTATGTGGATGAAATGATGATACCATGCCAACTTTCAACCTTTTCAGAGTTCATTTGAAATGCTTTTCAATTTTAGGGTCTTATAGCTCAAAATAATTAGTAAATGCATGAAAAATAACAAATGAAGTCAGAAAGGATTGAAAAATGATGATGTGGCTTTGAATGGTGCATTTTGAACACACAAAAAGTCAGGGGTTCAAATAAGTTTTAAAAAATGAAATCCCTTTGTAACAGACGAGTTTCCGGATGAAATCCTGATACGTTGAAAGAGATTGTCCGTTTTGTACACGAAGTGCATCCAGTTTTTGCCGTAACCCTCTCAACTTTCTTGAACATGCTATGTGGATGAAAATACCATGCCAACTTTCAACCTTTTCAGAGTTCATTTGAAATGCTTTTCAATTTTAGGGTCTTATAGCTCAAAATAATTAGTAAATGCATGAAAAATAACAAATGAAGTCAGAAAGGATTGAAAAATGATGATGTGGCTTTGAATGGTGCATTTTGAACACACAAAAAGTCAGGGGTTCAAATAAGTTTTAAAAAATGAAATCCCTTTGTAACAGACGAGTTTCCGGATGAAATCCTGATACGTTGAAAGAGATTGTCCGTTTTGTACACGAAGTGCATCCAGTTTTTGCCGTAACCCTCTCAACTTTCTTGAACATGCTATGTGGATGAAAATACCATGCCAACTTTCAACCTTTTCAGAGTTCATTTGAAATGCTTTTCAATTTTAGGGTCTTATAGCTCAAAATAATTAGTAAATGCATGAAAAATAACAAATGAAGTCAGAAAGGATTGAAAAATGATGATGTGGCTTTGAATGGTGCATTTTGAACACACAAAAAGTCAGGAGTTCAAATAAGCTTTAAAAAATGAAATCCCTTTGTAACAGACGAGTTTCCGGATGAAATCCTGATACTTTGAAAGAGATTGTCCGTTTTGTACACGAAGTGCATCCAGTTTTTGCCATAACCCTCTCAACTTTCTTGCACATGCTATGTGGATGAAATGATGATACCATGCCAACTTACAACCTTTTCAGAGTTCATTTGAAATGCTTTTCAATTTTAGGGTCTTATAGCTCAAAATAATTAGTAAATGCATGAAACATAACAAATGAAGTCAGAAAGGATTGAAAAATGATGATGTGGCTTTGAATGCTGCATTTTGAACACACAAAAAGTCAGGAGTTCAAATAAGTTTTAAAAAATGAAATCCCTTTGTAACAGACGAGTTTCCGGATGAAATCCTGATACGTTGAAAGAGATTGTCCGTTTTGTACACGAAGTGCATCCAGTTTTTGCCGTAACCCTCTCAACTTTCTTGCACATGCTATGTGGATGAAAATACCATGCCAACTTTCAACCTTTTCAGAGTTCATTTGAAATGCTTTTCAATTTTAGGGTCTTATAGCTCAAAATAATTAGTAAATGCATGAAAAATAACAAATGAAGTCAGAAAGGATTGAAAAATGATGATGTGGCTTTGAATGGTGCATTTTGAACACACAAAAAGTCAGGAGTTCAAATAACTAATAAAAAATGAAATCCCTTTGTAACAGGCGAGTTTCCGGATGAAATCCTGATACTTTGAAAGAGATTGTCCGTTTTGTACACGAAGTGCATCCAGTTTTAGCCGTAACCCTCTCAACTTTCTTGCACATGCTATGTGGATGAAAATACCATGCCAACTTTCAACCTTTTCAGAGTTCATTTGAAATGCTTTTCAATTTTAGGGTCTTATAGCTCAAAATAATTAGTAAATGCATGAAAAATAACAAATGAAGTCAGAAAGGATTGAAAAATGATGATGTGGCTTTGAATGGTGCATTTTGAACACACAAAAAGTCAGGAGTTCAAATAAGTTTTAAAAAATGAAATCCCTTTGTAACAGACGAGTTTCCGGATGAAATCCTGATACTTTGAAAGAGATTGTCCGTTTTGTACACGAAGTGCATCCAGTTTTTGCCGTAACCCTCTCAACTTTCTTGCACATGATATGTGGATGAAATGATGATACCATGCAAACTTTCAACCTTTTCAGAGTTCATTTGAAATGCTTTTCAATTTTAGGGTCTTATAGCTCAAAATAATTAGTTAATGCATGAAAAATAACAAATGAAATCAGAAAGGATTGAAAAATGATGATGTGGCTTTGAATGGTGCATTTTGAACACACAAATAGTCCGGAGTTCAAATAAGTTTTAAAAATGAAATCCCTTTGTAACAGACGAGTTTCCGGATGAAATCCTGATACGTTGAAAGAGATTGTCCGTTTTGTACACGAAGTGCATCCAGTTTTTGCCGTAACCCTCTCAACTTTCTTGCACATGCTATGTGGATGAAAATACCATGCCAACTTTCAACCTTTTCAGAGTTCATTTGAAATGCTTTTCAATTTTAGGGTCTTATAGCTCAAAATAATTAGTAAATGCATGAAAAATAACAAATGAAGTCAGAAAGGATTGAAAAATGATGATGTGGCTTTGAATGGTGCATTTTGAACACACAAAAAGTCAGGAGTTCAAATAAGTTTTAAAAAATGAAATCCCTTTGTAACAGACGAGTTTCCGGATGAAATCCTGATACGTTGAAAGAGATTGTCCGTTTTGTACACGAAGTGCATCCAGTTTTTGCCGTAACCCTCTCAACTTTCTTGCACATGCTATGTGGATGAAAATACCATGCCAACTTTCAACCTTTTCAGAGTTCATTTGAAATGCTTTTCAATTTTAGGGTCTTATAGCTCAAAATAATTAGTAAATGCATGAAAAATAACAAATGAAGTCAGAAAGGATTGAAAAATGATGATGTGGCTTTGAATGGTGCATTTTGAACACACAAAAAGTCAGGAGTTCAAATAAGTTTTAAAAAATGAAATCCCTTTGTAACAGACGAGTTTCCGGATGAAATCCTGATACGTTGAAAGAGATTGTCCGTTTTGTACACGAAGTGCATCCAGTTTTTGCCGTAACCCTCTCAACTTTCTTGCACATGCTATGTGGATGAAAATACCATGCCAACTTTCAACCTTTACAGAGTTCATTTGAAATGCTTTTCAATTTTATGGTCTCATAGCTCAAAATAATTAGTAAATGCATGAAAAATAACAAATGAAGTCAGAAAGGATTGAAAAAGGATGATGTGGCTTTGAATGGTGCATTTTGAACACACAAAAAGTCAGGAGTTCAAATAAGTTTTAAAAAATGAAATCCCTTTGTAACAGACGAGTTTCCGGATGAAATCCTGATACGTTGAAAGAGATTGTCCGTTTTGTACACGAAGTGCATCCAGTTTTTGCCGTAACCCTCTCAACTTTCTTGCACATGCTATGTGGATGAAATGATGATACCATGCCAACTTTCAACCTTTTCAGAGTTCATTTGAAATGCTTTTCAATTTTAGGGTCTTATAGCTCAAAATAATTAGTAAATGCATGAAAAATAACAAATGAAGTCAGAAAGGATTGAAAAATGATGATGTGGCTTTGAATGGTGCATTTTGAACACACAAAAAGTCAGGAGTTCAAATAACTAATAAAAAATCAAATCCCTTTGTAACAGACGAGTTTCCGGATGAAATCCTGATACTTTGAAAGAGATTGTCCGTTTTGTACACGAAGTGCATCCAGTTTTTGCCGTAACCCTCTCAACTTTCTTGCACATGCTATGTGGATGAAAATACCATGCCAACTTTCAACCTTTTCAGAGTTCATTTGAAATGCTTTTCAATTTTAGGGTCTTATAGCTCAAAATAATTAGCAAATGCATGAAAAATAACAAATGAAGTCAGAAAGGATTGAAAAATGATGATGTGGCTTTGAATGGTGCATTTTGAACACACAAAAAGTCAGGAGTTCAAATAAGTTTTAAAAAATGAAATCCCTTTGTAACAGACGAGTTTCCGGATGAAATCCTGATACGTTGAAAGAGATTGTCCGTTTCGTACACGAAGTGCATCCAGTTTTTGCCGTAACCCTCTCAACTCTCTTGCACATGATATGTGGATGAAATGATGATACCATGCAAACTTTCAACATTTTAAGAGTTCATTTGAAATGCTTTTCAATTTTAGGGTCTTATAGCTCAAAATAATTAGTAAATGCATGAAAAATAACAAATGAAGTCAGAAAGGATTGAAAAATGATGATGTGGCTTTGAATGGTGCATTTTGAACACACAAAAAGTCAGGAGTTCAAATAACTAATAAAAAATGAAATCCCTTTGTAACGGGCGAGTTTTCGGATGAAATCCTGATACTTTGAAAGAGATTGTCCGTTTTGTACACGAAGTGCATCCAGTTTTTGCCGTAACCCTCTCAACTTTCTTGCACATGCTATGTGGATGAAAATACCATGCCAACTTTCAACCTTTTCAGAGTTCATTTGAAATGCTTTTCAATTTTAGGGTCTTATAGCTCAAAATAATTAGTAAATGCATGAAAAATAACAAATGAAGTCAGAAAGGATTGAAAAATGATGATGTGGCTTTGAATGGTGCATTTTGAACACACAAAAAGTCAGGAGTTCAAATAAGTTTTAAAAAATGAAATCCCTTTGTAACAGACGAGTTTCCGGATGAAATCCTGATACGTTGAAAGAGATTGTCCGTTTCGTACACGAAGTGCATCCAGTTTTTGCCGTAACCCTCTCAACTCTCTTGCACATGATATGTGGATGAAATGATGATACCATCCAAACTTTCAACCTTTTCAGAGTTCATTTGAAATGCTTTTCAATTTTAGGGTCTTATAGCTCAAAATAATTAGTAAATGCATGAAAAATAACAAATGAAGTCAGAAAGGATTGAAAAATGATGATGTGGCTTTGAATGGTGCATTTTGAACAGACAAAAAGTCAGGAGTTCAAATAACTAATAAAAAATGAAATCCCTTTGTAACAGGCGAGTTTTCGGATGAAATCCTGATACTTTGAAAGAGATTGTCCGTTTTGTACACGAAGTGCATCCAGTTTTTGCCGTAACCCTCTCAACTTTCTTGCACATGCTATGTGGATGAAAATACCATGCCAACTTTCAACCTTTTCAGAGTTCATTTGAAATGCTTTTCAATTTTAGGGTCTTATAGCTCAAAATAATTAGTAAATGCATGAAAAATAACAAATGAAGTCAGAAAGGATTGAAAAATGATGATGTGGCTTCGAATGGTGCATTTTGAACACACAAAAAGTCAGGAGTTCAAATAAGTTTTAAAAAATGAAATCCCTTTGTAACAGGCGAGTTTCCGGATGAAATCCTGATACTTTGAAAGAGATTGTCCGTTTTGTACACGAAGTGCATCCAGTTTTTGCCATAACCCTCTCAACTTTCTTGCACATGCTATGTGGATGAAATGATGATACCATGCCAACTTACAACCTTTTCAGAGTTCATTTGAAATGCTTTTCAATTTTAGGGTCTTATAGCTCAAAATAATTAGTAAATGCATGAAAAATAACAAATGAAGTCAGAAAGGATTGAAAAATGATGATGTGGCTTTGAATGGTGCATTTTGAACACACAAAAAGTCAGGAGTTCAAATAACTAATAAAAAATGAAATCCCTTTGTAACAGGCGAGTTTCCGGATGAAATCCTGATACTTTGAAAGAGATTGTCCGTTTTGTACACGAAGTGCATCCAGTTTTAGCCGTAACCCTCTCAACTTTCTTGCACATGCTATGTGGATGAAAATACCATGCCAACTTTCAACCTTTTCAGAGTTCATTTGAAATGCTTTTCAATTTTAGGGTCTTATAGCTCAAAATAATTAGTAAATGCATGAAAAATAACAAATGAAGTCAGAAAGGATTGAAAAATGATGATGTGGCTTTGAATGGTGCATTTTGAACACACAAAAAGTCAGGAGTTCAAATAAGTTTTAAAAAATGAAATCCCTTTGTAACAGACGAGTTTCCGGATGAAATCCTGATACTTTGAAAGAGATTGTCCGTTTTGTACACGAAGTGCATCCAGTTTTTGCCGTAACCCTCTCAACTTTCTTGCACATGATATGTGGATGAAATGATGATACCATGCAAACTTTCAACCTTTTCAGAGTTCATTTGAAATGCTTTTCAATTTTAGGGTCTTATAGCTCAAAATAATTAGTTAATGCATGAAAAATAACAAATGAAATCAGAAAGGATTGAAAAATGATGATGTGGCTTTGAATGGTGCATTTTGAACACACAAATAGTCCGGAGTTCAAATAAGTTTTAAAAAATGAAATCCCTTTGTAACAGACGAGTTTCCGGATGAAATCCTGATACGTTGAAAGAGATTGTCCGTTTTGTACACGAAGTGCATCCAGTTTTTGCCGTAACCCTCTCAACTTTCTTGCACATGCTATGTGGATGAAAATACCATGCCAACTTTCAACCTTTTCAGAGTTCATTTGAAATGCTTTTCAATTTTAGGGTCTTATAGCTCAAAATAATTAGTAAATGCATGAAAAATAACAAATGAAGTCAGAAAGGATTGAAAAATGATGATGTGGCTTTGAATGGTGCATTTTGAACACACAAAAAGTCAGGAGTTCAAATAAGTTTTAAAAAATGAAATCCCTTTGTAACAGACGAGTTTCCGGATGAAATCCTGATACGTTGAAAGAGATTGTCCGTTTTGTACACGAAGTGCATCCAGTTTTTGCCGTAACCCTCTCAACTTTCTTGCACATGCTATGTGGATGAAAATACCATGCCAACTTTCAACCTTTTCAGAGTTCATTTGAAATGCTTTTCAATTTTAGGGTCTTATAGCTCAAAATAATTAGTAAATGCATGAAAAATAACAAATGAAGTCAGAAAGGATTGAAAAATGATGATGTGGCTTTGAATGGTGCATTTTGAACACACAAAAAGTCAGGAGTTCAAATAAGTTTTAAAAAATGAAATCCCTTTGTAACAGACGAGTTTCCGGATGAAATCCTGATACGTTGAAAGAGATTGTCCGTTTTGTACACGAAGTGCATCCAGTTTTTGCCGTAACCCTCTCAACTTTCTTGCACATGCTATGTGGATGAAAATACCATGCCAACTTTCAACCTTTACAGAGTTCATTTGAAATGCTTTTCAATTTTATGGTCTCATAGCTCAAAATAATTAGTAAATGCATGAAAAATAACAAATGAAGTCAGAAAGGATTGAAAAAGGATGATGTGGCTTTGAATGGTGCATTTTGAACACACAAAAAGTCAGGAGTTCAAATAAGTTTTAAAAAATGAAATCCCTTTGTAACAGACGAGTTTCCGGATGAAATCCTGATACGTTGAAAGAGATTGTCCGTTTTGTACACGAAGTGCATCCAGTTTTTGCCGTAACCCTCTCAACTTTCTTGCACATGCTATGTGGATGAAAATACCATGCCAACTTTCAACCTTTACAGAGTTCATTTGAAATGCTTTTCAATTTTATGGTCTCATAGCTCAAAATAATTAGTAAATGCATGAAAAATAACAAATGAAGTCAGAAAGGATTGAAAAATGATGATGTGGCTTTGAATGCTGCATTTTGAACACACAAAAAGTCAGGAGTTCAAATAAGTTTTAAAAAATGAAATCCCTTTGTAACAGACGAGTTTCCGGATGAAATCCTGATACGTTGAAAGAGATTGTCCGTTTTGTACACGAAGTGCATCCAGTTTTTGCCGTAACCCTCTCAACTTTCTTGCACATGCTATGTGGATGAAATGATGATACCATGCCAACTTTCAACCTTTTCAGAGTTCATTTGAAATGCTTTTCAATTTTAGGGTCTTATAGCTCAAAATAATTAGTAAATGCATGAAAAATAACAAATGAAGTCAGAAAGGATTGAAAAATGATGATGTGGCTTTGAATGGTGCATTTTGAACACACAAAAAGTCAGGAGTTCAAATAACTAATAAAAAATCAAATCCCTTTGTAACAGACGAGTTTCCGGATGAAATCCTGATACTTTGAAAGAGATTGTCCGTTTTGTACACGAAGTGCATCCAGTTTTTGCCGTAACCCTCTCAACTTTCTTGCACATGCTATGTGGATGAAAATACCATGCCAACTTTCAACCTTTTCAGAGTTCATTTGAAATGCTTTTCAATTTTAGGGTCTTATAGCTCAAAATAATTAGCAAATGCATGAAAAATAACAAATGAAGTCAGAAAGGATTGAAAAATGATGATGTGGCTTTGAATGGTGCATTTTGAACACACAAAAAGTCAGGAGTTCAAATAAGTTTTAAAAAATGAAATCCCTTTGTAACAGACGAGTTTCCGGATGAAATCCTGATACGTTGAAAGAGATTGTCCGTTTCGTACACGAAGTGCATCCAGTTTTTGCCGTAACCCTCTCAACTCTCTTGCACATGATATGTGGATGAAATGATGATACCATGCAAACTTTCAACATTTTAAGAGTTCATTTGAAATGCTTTTCAATTTTAGGGTCTTATAGCTCAAAATAATTAGTAAATGCATGAAAAATAACAAATGAAGTCAGAAAGGATTGAAAAATGATGATGTGGCTTTGAATGGTGCATTTTGAACACACAAAAAGTCAGGAGTTCAAATAACTAATAAAAAATGAAATCCCTTTGTAACAGGCGAGTTTTCGGATGAAATCCTGATACTTTGAAAGAGATTGTCCGTTTTGTACACGAAGTGCATCCAGTTTTTGCCGTAACCCTCTCAACTTTCTTGCACATGCTATGTGGATGAAAATACCATGCCAACTTTCAACCTTTTCAGAGTTCATTTGAAATGCTTTTCAATTTTAGGGTCTTATAGCTCAAAATAATTAGTAAATGCATGAAAAATAACAAATGAAGTCAGAAAGGATTGAAAAATGATGATGTGGCTTTGAATGGTGCATTTTGAACACACAAAAAGTCAGGAGTTCAAATAAGTTTTAAAAAATGAAATCCCTTTGTAACAGACGAGTTTCCGGATGAAATCCTGATACGTTGAAAGAGATTGTCCGTTTCGTACACGAAGTGCATCCAGTTTTTGCCGTAACCCTCTCAACTCTCTTGCACATGATATGTGGATGAAATGATGATACCATCCAAACTTTCAACCTTTTCAGAGTTCATTTGAAATGCTTTTCAATTTTAGGGTCTTATAGCTCAAAATAATTAGTAAATGCATGAAAAATAACAAATGAAGTCAGAAAGGATTGAAAAATGATGATGTGGCTTTGAATGGTGCATTTTGAACACACAAATAGTCCGGAGTTCAAATAAGTTAAAAAAAATGAAATCCCTTTGTAACAGACGAGTTTCCGGATGAAATCCTGATACGTTGAAAGAGATTGTCCGTTTTGTACACGAAGTGCATCCAGTTTTTGCCGTAACCCTCTCAACTTTCTTGCACATGCTATGTGGATGAAAATACCATGCCAACTTTCAACCTTTACAGAGTTCATTTGAAATGCTTTTCAATTTTATGGTCTCATAGCTCAAAATAATTAGTAAATGCATGAAAAATAACAAATGAAGTCAGAAAGGATTGAAAAAGGATGATGTGGCTTTGAATGGTGCATTTTGAACACACAAAAAGTCAGGAGTTCAAATAAGTTTAAAAAAATGAAATCCCTTTGTAACAGACGAGTTTCCGGATGAAATCCTGATACGTTGAAAGAGATTGTCCGTTTTGTACACGAAGTGCATCCAGTTTTTGCCGTAACCCTCTCAACTTTCTTGCACATGCTATGTGGATGAAAATACCATGCAAACTTTCAACATTTTAAGAGTTCATTTGAAATGCTTTTCAATTTTAGGGTCTTATAGCTCAAAATAATTAGTAAATGCATGAAAAATAACAAATGAAGTCAGAAAGGATTGAAAAATGATGATGTGGCTTTGAATGGTGCATTTTGAACACACAAAAAGTCAGGAGTTCAAATAACTAATAAAAAATGAAATCCCTTTGTAACAGGCGAGTTTCCGGATGAAATCCTGATACTTTGAAAGAGATTGTCCGTTTCGTACACGAAGTGCATCCAGTTTTTGCCGTAACCCTCTCAACTTTCTTGCACATGCTATGTGGATGAAAATACCATGCCAACTTTCAACCTTTTCAGAGTTCATTTGAAATGCTTTTCAATTTTAGGGTCTTATAGCTCAAAATAATTAGTAAATGCATGAAAAATAACAAATGAAGTCAGAAAGGATTGAAAAATGATGATGTGGCTTTGAATGGTGCATTTTGAACACACAAAAAGTCAGGAGTTCAAATAAGTTTTAAAAAATGAAATCCCTTTGTAACAGACGAGTTTCCGGATGAAATCCTGATACGTTGAAAGAGATTGTCCGTTTCGTACACGAAGTGCATCCAGTTTTTGCCGTAACCCTCTCAACTCTCTTGCACATGATATGTGGATGAAATGATGATACCATGCAAACTTTCAACCTTTTCAGAGTTCATTTGAAATGCTTTTCAATTTTAGGGTCTTATAGCTCAAAATAATAAGTAAATGCATGAAAAATAACAAATGAAGTCAGAAAGGATTGAAAAATGATGATGTGGCTTTGAATGGTGCATTTTGAACACACAAATAGTCCGGAGTTCAAATAAGTTAAAAAAAATGAAATCCCTTTGTAACAGACGAGTTTCCGGATGAAATCCTCATACGTTGAAAGAGATTGTCCGTTTTGTACACGAAGTGCATCCAGTTTTTGCCGTAACCCTCTCAACTTTCTTGCACATGCTATGTGGATGAAAATACCATGCCAACTTTCAACCTTTACAGAGTTCATTTGAAATGCTTTTCAATTTTATGGTCTCATAGCTCAAAATAATTAGTAAATGCATGAAAAATAACAAATGAAGTCAGAAAGGATTGAAAAAGGATGATGTGGCTTTGAATGGTGCATTTTGAACACACAAAAAGTCAGGAGTTCAAATAAGTTTAAAAAAATGAAATCCCTTTGTAACAGACGAGTTTCCGGATGAAATCCTGATACGTTGAAAGAGATTGTCCGTTTTGTACACGAAGTGCATCCAGTTTTTGCCGTAACCCTCTCAACTTTCTTGCACATGCTATGTGGATGAAAATACCATGCCAACTTTCAACCTTTTCAGAGTTCATTTGAAATGCTTTTCAATTTTAGGGTCTTATAGCTCAAAATAATTAGTAAATGCATGAAAAATAACAAATGAAGTCAGAAAGGATTGAGAAATGATGATGTGGCTTTGAATGGTGCATTTTGAACACACAAAAAGTCAGGAGTTCAAATAAGTTTTAAAAAATGAAATCCCTTTGTAACAGACGAGTTTCCGGATGAAATCCTGATACGTTGAAAGAGATTGTCCGTTTCGTACACGAAGTGCATCCAGTTTTTGCCGTAACCCTCTCAACTCTCTTGCACATGATATGTGGATGAAATGATGATACCATGCAAACTTTCAACCTTTTCAGAGTTCATTTGAAATGCTTTTCAATTTTAGGGTCTTATAGCTCAAAATAATTAGTAAATGCATGAAAAATAACAAATGAAGTCAGAAAGGATTGAAAAATGATGATGTGGCTTTGAATGGTGCATTTTGAACACACAAATAGTCCGGAGTTCAAATAAGTTAAAAAAAATGAAATCCCTTTGTAACAGACGAGTTTCCGGATGAAATCCTGATACGTTGAAAGAGATTGTCCGTTTTGTACACGAAGTGCATCCACTTTTTGCCGTAACCCTCTCAACTTTCTTGCACATGCTATGTGGATGAAAATACCATGCCAACTTTCAACCTTTACAGAGTTCATTTGAAATGCTTTTAAATTTTATGGTCTCATAGCTCAAAATAATTAGTAAATGCATGAAAAATAACAAATGAAGTCAGAAAGGATTGAAAAAGGATGATGTGGCTTTGAATGGTGCATTTTGAACACACAAAAAGTCAGGAGTTCAAATAAGTTTAAAAAAATGAAATCCCTTTGTAACAGACGAGTTTCCGGATGAAATCCTGATACGTTGAAAGAGATTGTCCGTTTTGTACACGAAGTGCATCCAGTTTTTGCCGTAACCCTCTCAACTTTCTTGCACATGCTATGTGGATGAAAATACCATGCCAACTTTCAACCTTTTCAGAGTTCATTTGAAATGCTTTTCAATTTTAGGGTCTTATAGCTCAAAATAATTAGTAAATGCATGAAAAATAACAAATGAAGTCAGAAAGGATTGAAAAATGATGATGTGGCTTTGAATGGTGCATTTTGAACACACAAAAAGTCAGGAGTTCAAATAAGTTTTAAAAAATGAAATCCCTTTGTAACAGACGAGTTTCCGGATGAAATCCTGATACGTTGAAAGAGATTGTCCGTTTTGTACACGAAGTGCATCCAGTTTTTGCCGTAACCCTCTCAACTTTCTTGCACATGCTATGTGGATGAAAATACCATGCCAACTTTCAACCTTTTCAGAGTTCATTTGAAATGCTTTTCAATTTTATGGTCTCATAGCTCAAAATAATTAGTAAATGCATGAAAAATAACAAATGAAGTCTGAAAGGATTGAAAAAGGATGATGTGGCTTTGAATGGTGCATTTTGAACACACAAAAAGTCAGGAGTTCAAATAAGTTTTAAAAAATGAAATCCCTTTGTAACAGACGAGTTTCCGGATGAAATCCTGATACGTTGAAAGAGATTGTCCGTTTTGTACACGAAGTGCATCCAGTTTTTGCCGTAACCCTCTCAACTTTCTTGCACATGCTATGTGGATGAAATGATGATACCATGCCAACTTTCAACCTTTTCAGAGTTCATTTGAAATGCTTTTCAATTTTAGGGTCTTATAGCTCAAAATAATTAGTAAATGCATGAAAAATAACAAATGAAGTCAGAAAGGATTGAAAAATGATGATGTGGCTTTGAATGGTGCATTTTGAACACACAAAAAGTCAGGAGTTCAAATAACTAATAAAAAATCAAATCCCTTTGTAACAGACGAGTTTCCGGATGAAATCCTGATACTTTGAAAGAGATTGTCCGTTTTGTACACGAAGTGCATCCAGTTTTTGCCGTAACCCTCTCAACTTTCTAGCACATGCTATGTGGATGAAAATACCATGCCAACTTTCAACCTTTTCAGAGTTCATTTGAAATGCTTTTCAATTTTAGGGTCTTATAGCTCAAAATAATTAGCAAATGCATGAAAAATAACAAATGAAGTCAGAAAGGATTGAAAAATGATGATGTGGCTTTGAATGGTGCATTTTGAACACACAAAAAGTCAGGAGTTCAAATAAGTTTTAAAAAATGAAATCCCTTTGTAACAGACGAGTTTCCGGATGAAATCCTGATACGTTGAAAGAGATTGTCCGTTTCGTACACGAAGTGCATCCAGTTTTTGCCGTAACCCTCTGAACTCTCTTGCACATGATATGTGGATGAAATGATGATACCATGCAAACTTTCAACATTTTAAGAGTTCATTTGAAATGCTTTTCAATTTTAGGGTCTTATAGCTCAAAATAATTAGTAAATGCATGAAAAATAACAAATGAAGTCAGAAAGGATTGAAAAATGATGATGTGGCTTTGAATGGTGCATTTTGAACACACAAAAAGTCAGGAGTTCAAATAACTAATAAAAAATGAAATCCCTTTGTAACAGGCGAGTTTTCGGATGAAATCCTGATACTTTGAAAGAGATTGTCCGTTTTGTACACGAAGTGCATCCAGTTTTTGCCGTAACCCTCTCAACTTTCTTGCACATGCTATGTGGATGAAAATACCATGCCAACTTTCAACCTTTTCAGAGTTCATTTGAAATGCTTTTCAATTTTAGGGTCTTATAGCTCAAAATAATTAGTAAATGCATGAAAAATAACAAATGAAGTCAGAAAGGATTGAAAAATGATGATGTGGCTTTGAATGGTGCATTTTGAACACACAAAAAGTCAGGAGTTCAAATAAGTTTTAAAAAATGAAATCCCTTTGTAACAGACGAGTTTCCGGATGAAATCCTGATACGTTGAAAGAGATTGTCCGTTTCGTACACGAAGTGCATCCAGTTTTTGCCGTAACCCTCTCAACTCTCTTGCACATGATATGTGGATGAAATGATGATACCATCCAAACTTTCAACCTTTCAGAGTTCATTTGAAATGCTTTTCAATTTTAGGGTCTTATAGCTCAAAATAATTAGTAAATGCATGAAAAATAACAAATGAAGTCAGAAAGGATTGAAAAATGATGATGTGGCTTTGAATGGTGCATTTTGAACACACAAATAGTCCGGAGTTCAAATAAGTTAAAAAAAATGAAATCCCTTTGTAACAGACGAGTTTCCGGATGAAATCCTGATACGTTGAAAGAGATTGTCCGTTTTGTACACGAAGTGCATCCAGTTTTTGCCGTAACCCTCTCAACTTTCTTGCACATGCTATGTGGATGAAAATACCATGCCAACTTTCAACCTTTACAGAGTTCATTTGAAATGCTTTTCAATTTTATGGTCTCATAGCTCAAAATAATTAGTAAATGCATGAAAAATAACAAATGAAGTCAGAAAGGATTGAAAAAGGATGATGTGGCTTTGAATGGTGCATTTTGAACACACAAAAAGTCAGGAGTTCAAATAAGTTTAAAAAAATGAAATCCCTTTGTAACAGACGAGTTTCCGGATGAAATCCTGATACGTTGAAAGAGATTGTCCGTTTTGTACACGAAGTGCATCCAGTTTTTGCCGTAACCCTCTCAACTTTCTTGCACATGCTATGTGGATGAAAATACCATGCCAACTTTCAACCTTTTCAGAGTTCATTTGAAATGCTTTTCAATTTTAGGGTCTTATAGCTCAAAATAATTAGTAAATGCATGAAAAATAACAAATGAAGTCAGAAAGGATTGAAAAATGATGATGTGGCTTTGAATGGTGCATTTTGAACACACAAAAAGTCAGGAGTTCAAATAACTAATAAAAAATGAAATCCCTTTGTAACAGGCGAGTTTCCGGATGAAATCCTGATACTTTGAAAGAGATTGTCCGTTTCGTACACGAAGTGCATCCAGTTTTTGCCGTAACCCTCTCAACTTTCTTGCACATGCTATGTGGATGAAAATACCATGCCAACTTTCAACCTTTTCAGAGTTCATTTGAAATGCTTTTCAATTTTAGGGTCTTATAGCTCAAAATAATTAGTAAATGCATGAAAAATAACAAATGAAGTCAGAAAGGATTGAAAAATGATGATGTGGCTTTGAATGGTGCATTTTGAACACACAAAAAGTCAGGAGTTCAAATAAGTTTTAAAAAATGAAATCCCTTTGTAACAGACGAGTTTCCGGATGAAATCCTGATACGTTGAAAGAGATTGTCCGTTTCGTACACGAAGTGCATCCAGTTTTTGCCGTAACCCTCTCAACTCTCTTGCACATGATATGTGGATGAAATGATGATACCATGCAAACTTTCAACCTTTTCAGAGTTCATTTGAAATGCTTTTCAATTTTAGGGTCTTATAGCTCAAAATAATAAGTAAATGCATGAAAAATAACAAATGAAGTCAGAAAGGATTGAAAAATGATGATGTGGCTTTGAATGGTGCATTTTGAACACACAAATAGTCCGGAGTTCAAATAAGTTAAAAAAATGAAATCCCTTTGTAACAGACGAGTTTCCGGATGAAATCCTCATACGTTGAAAGAGATTGTCCGTTTTGTACACGAAGTGCATCCAGTTTTTGCCGTAACCCTCTCAACTTTCTTGCACATGCTATGTGGATGAAAATACCATGCCAACTTTCAACCTTTACAGAGTTCATTTGAAATGCTTTTCAATTTTATGGTCTCATAGCTCAAAAATAATTAGTAAATGCATGAAAAATAACAAATGAAGTCAGAAAGGATTGAAAAAGGATGATGTGGCTTTGAATGGTGCATTTTGAACACACAAAAAGTCAGGAGTTCAAATAAGTTTAAAAAATGAAATCCCTTTGTAACAGACGAGTTTCCGGATGAAATCCTGATACGTTGAAAGAGATTGTCCGTTTTGTACACGAAGTGCATCCAGTTTTTGCCGTAACCCTCTCAACTTTCTTGCACATGCTATGTGGATGAAAATACCATGCCAACTTTCAACCTTTTCAGAGTTCATTTGAAATGCTTTTCAATTTTAGGGTCTTATAGCTCAAAATAATTAGTAAATGCATGAAAAATAACAAATGAAGTCAGAAAGGATTGAAAAATGATGATGTGGCTTTGAATGGTGCATTTTGAACACACAAAAAGTCAGGAGTTCAAATAAGTTTTAAAAATGAAATCCCTTTGTAACAGACGAGTTTCCGGATGAAATCCTGATACGTTGAAAGAGATTGTCCGTTTCGTACACGAAGTGCATCCAGTTTTTGCCGTAACCCTCTCAACTCTCTTGCACATGATATGTGGATGAAATGATGATACCATGCAAACTTTCAACCTTTTCAGAGTTCATTTGAAATGCTTTTTCAATTTTAGGGTCTTATAGCTCAAAATAATTAGTAAATGCATGAAAAATAACAAATGAAGTCAGAAAGGATTGAAAAATGATGATGTGGCTTTGAATGGTGCATTTTGAACACACAAATAGTCCGGAGTTCAAATAAGTTAAAAAAAATGAAATCCCTTTGTAACAGACGAGTTTCCGGATGAAATCCTGATACGTTGAAAGAGATTGTCCGTTTTGTACACGAAGTGCATCCACTTTTTGCCGTAACCCTCTCAACTTTCTTGCACATGCTATGTGGATGAAAATACCATGCCAACTTTCAACCTTTACAGAGTTCATTTGAAATGCTTTTAAATTTTATGGTCTCATAGCTCAAAATAATTAGTAAATGCATGAAAAATA